>NC_052162.1:99367582-99536275 GCF_902713615.1 Scyliorhinus canicula | reverse complement strand
CTTACCAGCAAAGCAGAGATCTGCTTTGCTGTGATGTTGCACTTCCAGGTAAGTTTTTTAAGTTTTAAAGAGGTAAACTTACCTTCGCAAAGACCCCTCGCCACTGCTCCCGCCGAGAATCTGATGTCCGCTGCTCCTTTTCAACACAGTCATTTTTTTTGGTTAGAGGAGGAGGGCGGGTGGGAGACACGACACGTGTAGTGTCTCGGGTTTAGCCGCTGCCCAAATATATCAATTCACTCACCTTCCCAAAGCGCAATTCAGCTCCTCCCACTCACTGCAAAACTGCAAGTTACGTTTTTTTTAAAGTAGGGAATCTTACCGCTCCCTTTCAGCCCCTCCCAAGTACTGAAACTGCCAGGTGAAATCAATTCACTCACCTTCCCAGAGCGCAATTCGGCTCCTCCCATTCAGCAAAGTTTAGGATGGGGAAGGAAACTGCAGGGGATGGGTACAATCGAAATGTGGAGCTTTTTCAAGGAACAGCTACTGCGTGTCCTTGATAAGTATGTACCTGTCAGGCAGGGAGGAAGTTGTCGAGCAAGGGAACCGTGGTTTACTAAGGAAGTTGAAGCACTTGTCAAGAGGAAGAAGAAGGCTTATGTTAGCATGAGACATGAAGGCTCAGTTAGGGCACTTGAGAGTTACAAGTTAGCCAGGAAGGACCTAAAGGGAGAGTTAAGAAGAGTGAGAGAGGACACGAAGAGTCGTTGGCGGATAGGATCAAGGAAAACCCTAAGGCTTTCTATAGGTATATCAGGAACAAAAGAATGACTAGAGAAAGATTAAGGCCAATCAAGGATAGCAGTGGAAAGTTGTGTGTTGAATCAGAGGAGATAGGGGAAGCGTTAAATGGATATTTTTCATCAGTGTTTACACTGGAGAAAGACAATGTTGTCGAGGAGAATACTCAGGTACAGTCGACCAGGCTAGATGGGATTGAGGTTCACAAGGAGGAGGAGTTAGCAATTTTGGAAAGTGTAAAAATAGATAAGTTCCCTGGGCCAGATGGGATTTATCCTAGGATTCTCTGGGAAGCCAGGGAGAAGATTGCAGAGCCTTTGTCCTTGATATTTATGTCGTCTTTGTCGACAGGAATAGTGCCAGAAGACTGGAGGATAGCAAATATTGTCCCCTTGTTCAAGAAGGGGAGTAGAGAAAACCCTGGTAATTATAGACCTGTGAGCCTTACTTCGGTTGTGGGTAAAATGTTGGAAAAGGTTATAAAAGACAGACAGAGAGCGCACACAGTAAGCGAGCACTTTTCCAGGAGACACATCCGGAGTGAGACTCATACAGAGTGAGAGATTTAAACTTGGTAATTTGGTGCAGTGAGGTAAATCGGTGCAGAGTGTGAGGAGGTGCTTTTTAACCCTGGTAAGTGACTGGTAAGGAGTGCTCTTTTTCTTTTCATTGTCTAATTTATTTATTTTTATTTTGAAATTCTAGTTGTTAAGTTTACCAAGGGTTTAAGACATGGCAGGAGATCCCAGACCCGTGTCATGCTCCTCGTGTGCGATGTGGGAGCTCAGGGAAACGTCCACTGTCCCTGGCTCCTTCACGTGCAAGAAGTGTGTTCAGTTGCAGCTCTTGTTAGACCGCTTGACGGCTCTGGAGCTGCGGATGGACTCACTTTGGAACATCCGCGATGCTGAGGAGGTCGTGGATAGCACGTTTAGCGAGTTGGTCACACCGCAGGTGAAGGTTACTGAGGGAGATAGAAAATGGGGGACCAAAAGAAAGAGCAAGAGTAGGAAGGCAGTGCAGGTGTCCCCTGCGGTCATCTCCCTGCAAAACAGCTATACCGCTTTGGATACTGTTGAGGGAGATGGCTCACCAGGGGAAGGCAGCAGCAGCCCAGGTTCATGGCACAGTGGCTGTCTGCTGCACAGCAGGGCAGGAAGAAAAATGGCAGGGCTATAGTGATAGGGGACCGATCGTAAGGGGAAATAGACAGGCGGTTCTGGACGCAATCGAGACTCCAGGATGGTATGTTGCCTCCCTGGTGCAAGGGTCAAGGATGTCTCGGAGCGGCTGCAGGACATTCTGGGGGGGGAGGGTGAACAGCCAGCTGTCGTGGTGCACATAGGCACCAACGATATAGGTAAAAAAACGGGATGAAGTCCTACAAGCGGAATTCAGGGAGTTAGGAGTTTTAAACTAAAAAGTAGACCTCAAAGGTAGTAATCTCAGGATTGCTACCAGTGCCACGAGCTAGTCAGAGTAGGAATGTCAGGATAGATAGGATGAATGCGTTGGCTCAAGAGAGGTTGCAAGAGGGAGGGATTCAAATTCCTGGGGCATTGGGACCGGTTCTGGGGGAGGTGGGACCAGTACAAACCGGACGGTCTGCACTTGGGCAGGACTGAACCGATGTCCTGGGGGGGTGTTTTCTAGAGCTGTTGGGGAGGGTTAAACTAATGTGGCAGGGGGATGGGACCAATGCTGGAAGTTGGAAGGTAGTAAAACAGGGACAGAAAACAAAAGGAAGTAAGGGAAAAGTGCAAGGCAGAGAAGACATAGTCAGAAATCCATAAGGGCGACAGTACAAGGTACAGTGAATGAGGGGAGCACAGTGAATAGGCCCAGTAATAACAAAGGAATAAAACTGGAGATGTTAAGATTCAAAACAGAGGTAAAAAAAACCAACATAAGTGTACTTTACCTGAATGCTCGTAGTATTCGGAATAAGTAAATGAGTTGGTGGCACAAATCATCGTAAATGACTATGATTTAGTGGCCATTACTGAAACATGGTTAAAGGATGGTCACGACTGGGAGTTAAATATCCGAGGGTATCAAACTATTCGGAAGGACAGAGTGGATGGTAAGGGAGGTGGTGTAGCTCTGTTATTTAAGGATGACATCCGGGCCAATAGTAAGGGATGACATCGGTGCTATGGAGGATAAGGTTGAATCATTTGGGTGGAAATCAGGAATAGTAAGGCGAAAAAGTCACTGATAGGAGTAGTCTATCGGCCACCAAATAGTAACGAGATGGTGGGGCAGGCAATAAACAAGAAATAACTGATGCATGTAGACATGGTACAGCAGTTATCATGGGGGATTTTAATCTACATGTGATTGGTATAAACCAGGTTCGGTCAAGGCAACCGTGAGGAGGAGTTTATAGAATGTATCCGCGATAGTTTCCTAGAACAGTATGTAATGGAACCTACGAGGGAACAAGCGGTCCTAGATCGTGTCCTGTGTAATGAGACAGTATTGATTCATGATCTCATAGTTAGGGATCCTCTCGGAAGGAGCGATCACAATATGGTGGAATTTAAAATACAGATGGAGGGTGAGAAAGTAAAATCAAATACTAGTGTTTTGTGTTTTAACAAAGGAGATTACAAGGGGATGAGAGAAGAACTAGCTAAGATAGACGGGGAGCTAAGGCTTTATGGTGGAACAGTGTGAGGAACAGTGGAGAACCTTCCAAGCGATTTTTCACAGTGGCTCAGCAAAGGTTTATACTAACAAAAGGAAGGACGGGCGAAAAGAGGGAAAATCGACCGTGGATATCTAAGGAAATAAGGGAGAGTATCAAATTGAAGGAAAAAGCATATAAAGTGGCAAAGATTGCTGGGAGATTAGAGGACTGGGAAATCTTTAGGGGGCAACAGAAAGCTAACTAAAAAGCTATAAATAAGAGTAAGATAGAGTATGAGAGTAAACTTGCTCAGAATATAAAAAAAGACAGAAAAAGTTTTAACAAATATATAAAGCAAAAAGAGTGGCTAAGGTAAATATTGGTCCTTTAGAGGATGAGAAGGGAGTTTTAATAATGGGAAATGAGGAAATGGCTGAGGAACTGAACAGGTTTTTTTGGGTCGGTCTTCACAGTGGAAGACACAAAATACATGCCAGCGACTGCAGAAATGAGGCTATGACAGGTGAGGACCTTGAGAGGATTGTTATCACTAAGGAGGGAGTGATGGGCAAGCTAATGGGGCTAAAGGTAGACAAGTCTCCTGGCCCTGATGGAATGCATCCCAGAGTGCTAAAAGAGATGGCTAGGGAAATTGCAGATGCACTAGTGATAATTTACCAAAATTCACTAGACTCTGGGTGGTCCCGGTGGATTGGAAATTAGCAAACGTGACGCCACTGTTTAAAAAAGGAGGTAGGCAGAAAGCAGGAAATTATAGGCCAGTGAGTTTAACTTCGGTAATAGGGAAGATGCTGGAATCTATCATCAAGGAAGAATTGCGAGGCATCTGGATAGAAATTGTCCCATTGGGCAGACGCAGCATGGGTTCGTTAAAGGCAGGTCATGCCTAACTAATTTAGTGGAATTTTGTGAGGACATTACCAGTGCAGTAGATAACGGGGAGCCGATGGATGTGGTATATCTGGATTTCCAGAAAGCCTTTGACAAGGTGCCACACAAAAGGTTGCTGCATAAGATAAAGATGCATGGCATTAAGGGTAAAGTAGTAGCATGGATAGAGAATTGGTTAATTAATAGAAAGCAAAGTATTGGGATAAATGGGTGTTTCTCTGGTTGGCAATCAGTAGCTAGTGGTGTCCCTTAGGGATCCGTGTTGGGCCCACAATTGTTCACAATTTACATTGATGATTTGGAGTTGGGGACCAAGGGCAATGTGTCCAAGTTTGCAGATGACACTAAGATGAGTGGTAAAGCGAAAAGTGCAGAGGATACGGAAGTCTGCAGAGGGATTTGGATAGGTTAAGTGAATGGGCTCGGGTCTGGCAGATGGAATACAATGTTGACAAATGTGAGGTTATCCATTTTGGTAGGAATAACAGCAACGGGATTATTATTAAACGATAAAATATTAAAGCATGCCGCTGTTCAGAGAGACTTGGGTGTGCTAGTGCATGAGTCACAGAAGGTTGGTTTACAAGTGCAACAGGTGATTAAGAAGGCCAATTGAATTTTGTCCTTCATTGCTAGAGGGATGGAGTTTAAGACTAGGGAGGTTATGTTGCAATTGTATAAGGTGTTAGTGCTGCCACACATGGAGTATTGTGTTCAGTTTTGGTCTCCTTACTTGAGAAAGGACGTACTGGCGCTGGAGGGTGTGCAGAGGAGATTCACTAGGTTAATTCCAGAGCTGAAGGGGTTGGATTATGAGGAGAGGTTGAGTAGACTAGGACTGTACTCATTGGAATTTAGAAGGATGAGGGGGGATCTTATAGAAACATTTAAAATTATGAAGGGAATAGATAGGATAGATTCGGGCAGGTTGTTTCCACTGGCGGGTGACAGCAGAACTAGGGGGCATAGCCTCAAAATAAGGGGAAGTAGATTTAGGACTGAGTTTAGGAGGAACTTCTTCACCCAAAGGGTTGTGAATCTATGGAATTCCTTGCCCAGTGAAGCATTGAGGCTCCTTCATTACATGTTTTTAAGGTAAAGATAGATAGTTTTTTGAAGAATAAAGGGATTAAGGGTTATGATGTTCGGGCCGTAAAGTGGAGCTGAGTCCACAAGAGATCAGCCATGATCTAATTGAATGGCGGAGCAGGCTCGAGGGGCCAGATGGCCTACTCCTGCTCCTAGTTCTTATGTTCTTATGTTCTTATGTTCTTAAGAGATAGAGTTTATAATCATCTTGAAAAGAACAAGTTGATTAGCGATACTCAACATGGTTTTGTCAAGGGTAGGTAATGCCTCACAAACCTTATTGAGTTTTTTTAAGAAGGTGACCAAACAGGTGGATGAGGGTAAAGTGGTTGATGTGGTGTATATGGATTTCAGTAAGGCATTTGATAAGGTTCCCCACGGTAGGCTATTGCAGAAAATACGGAAGTATGGGATTGAAGTTGATTAGCAGTTTGGATCAGTAATTGGCTAGCTGAAAGAAGACAGAGGGTGCTGGTTGATGGCAAATGTTCATCCTGGAGTTCAGTTACTAGTGGTTGTACCGCAAGGATCTGTTTTGGGGCCACTGCTGTTTGTCATTTTTATAAATGACCTGGAAGAGGGTGTAGAAGGATGGGTTAGTAAATTTGCAGATGACACGAAGGTCGGTGGAGTTGTGGATAGTGCTGAAGGATGTTATAGGTTTCAGAGGGACATAGATAAGCTGCAGAGCTGGGCTGAGAGGTGGCAGATGCAGTTTAATGCGGAAAAGTGGTGAGGTGGTTCACTTTGGAAGGAGTAACAGGAATGCAGAGTACTGGGCTAATGGCAAGATTCTTGGTAGTGTAGATGAACAGAGAGATCTCGGCATCCGGGTACATAAATCCCTGAAAGTTGCCACCCAGGTTAATAGGGCTGTTAAGAAGGCATATGGTGTGCTAGCCTTTATCAGTAGGGGATTGAGTTTCGGAGCCACAAGGTCATGCTGCAGCTGTACAAAACTCTGGTGCGGCCGCACCTGGAGTACTGCGTGCAGTTCTGGTCACCACATTATAGGAAGGATGTGGAAGCTTTGGAAAGGGTTCAGAGGAGATTTACTAGGATGTTGCCTGGTATGGAGGGACGGTCTTACGAGGAAAGGCTCAGGGACTTGAGCTTGTTTTCGTTAGAGAGGAGAAGGCTGAGAGGTGACTTAATAGAGACATATAAGATAGTCAGAGGGTTAGATAGGGTGGACAGTGAGAGTCTCTTTCCTCGGATGGTGATGACCAACACGAGGGGACATAGCTTTAAATTGAGGGGTGGTAGATATAGGACAGATGTCAGAGGCAGTTTCTTTACTCAGAGAGTAGTAGGGGTGTGGAACGCCCTGCCTGCAACAGTAGTAGACTCGCCAACTTTAAGGGCATTTAAGTGGTCACTGGATAGATATATGGATGAAAATGGAATAGTGTACGTCAGATGGGCTTCAGATGGTTTCACGGGTCGGCGCAACATCGAGGGCCGAAGGGCCCGTACTGCGCTGTAATGTTCTATGTTCTATGTTCTATGACACCCTCGGCGAACTCCTCAGTGACTGGAACATGCTTTGGAGTGTCTCGGCAATGCCCTCCTGAGACTTGGACATACCCTGCAGCACCTCATCAAGGTCCACCTGGGATGGGGGCACGTCCCCAGCGACTGGGATATGCTGTTGAGGTGCTCCGTCATGGCTGTCACTGACTGAGCCATGCCTCGGACACCTCCAATCATGCTGCAGTGTTGGCCTCGGTGCCATGCATTACCAGTGCTGCCTCCATTCCCCGTAGCCGCTGGGACACCTCGAATCTGACTGGGACCCAGCTGGATCCTAGGATCCAGCAACCCTCTGACTGCCACCTTGCCTCGGCATTCCTGCACTCAACTGATGTGCATCAGCAACTGTGTGGCGTGTACCAGAATGAGACTCATAAGCCTGACCACTATTGTGACCCAGCAAGGTGTGTGACTGTGTTACTGGAGGATGGGGATGACAGCTGTGCCGCGAATATGTTGGTCCTCTCGGAGCTTCCCTCTGTGGTTTTCTCATGAGAGGCAGGGAGGGGGGGAACAACCCTGGATGGACCGGTGCCGTTGAATGGAAATCCTGTGGGAGAATGAACATGTGGTCAGTGGGAGGGATGGGTCAGTTTGCATGTCATTAACAACTCGCGTGTGACAGGTCATCTGGGTGGGTCCAGTGGATCCTCACCTCTGCGACCGATCTGTCCTCATCCACCCCTGCGACCTCCGGGGCCCGTTCCTCGTAAGGGGATTAGGACTTTGATGTCCAGCATCACGCCGCCCATCTGGGCCATCGCTTGTCTGTTATGGGTCAACTTCCCCTGCGGGAACACAGAGAGGACAGTATGGTGGGGGGGGGGGGGGGGGGGATGGGGAGGATAGCAGGGGGATGGGGGGGCAGCGTGGGCGGACTGCTGGACATGGGTGGACTAGGGCATGGTGAGATGCTGGAGGGGGGTAGTGCCAGGCGTATGGTAAGGGAGGGGGGCGGCGCACGGTGTAGGTTCCAGGAGGCCGGTGCCAAGCTACCCTTGTGGCTCAATGGAGGTCATTGATCTTCTATGGCACTGTGTGCCCGTTCTCCTGTGACACTCCCAGAGCTGACGGCCACTGCCACTTCTTCCCAGGTGGCACTGGCTGCCCTGTGGCTGACCCTCCCAGCACCTCGGGGGAAGAGAACAACCCATCTGGTCTCAACCACGTCCAACAGTCTGACCAGGTTGGCATCGCCGAATCGTGGAGCTGGTCTCCTCAGTGGCATGGCTGCGAGTTGTTCTGCGGGATTTGTTGAAGTGCAGCTCCCCCTTGTTAGCAGGGAGCAGACGGGCGTGATCCCGGTGAATCAGCTGGCAGGACCATCATTTACGCCATGAAGCCCGTAGGGCCTCGTGAAGTGGACCAATTACCATTTGATACTGGTGACAGCCTTGCCGGGTCGATGTCGGGAAGCTCTCAGCACTTCCCGCTCACTACCACATTTGGAAACCTTTCCATCAAATCGCATCCATGGAAGGAAGGTGGATAACTCGAGTTGGGGTTTAGATCAGACATGACCTAATTAAATGAGGAAGCAGGTTTAAGTGGCTGAATCGCTTCTTACTGTTCTTAAGATTCCTGTTTCACCATACGTTAGTTAGTTAATGACAAATGTAAATATGAGTTAAGTGTCAGTGCTGGAAGAATTGTTGAACCCTGATGAATGCTGATTGTTGGTTAGTGTTGGAGTATCTGAAGACCATACACAAAGAAAGAATTAACCAGCCCTGAAATGAGAAAATGGAAAATAGACCATTTGTCGGAATCAAACTACTTCTGCTCAAATTTGAAAAGAAATTGTGTAATTTCAAAAATCTGGGGCAGATGCCTGGATTGTTCAAGCTCCCCTTCTCCAGACTGACAGATTTGCCGTGGGTGTGTCTTACCGAGAAACCAACTGCTTAATGTTGCAATAAACGTCAGTGAGAATACATGGAGAGATGCAGCATGCTGTTCATCGCTCCGATTCCTCAGGAGCAGAATTCCAAGCCTTCAACCTAGCACCAGATGTTTGTTGTTTTTGAGCGACGTCAAGGGGAGTTTTTAGTTGGTAATGTGAGATTCTTGAATTGGTAAACATCCTGTCGAGTCTGACACCTAAGTACATAAAGGAATGCTTCCCCACAACAATTTATATCTCAAAGGAAGAGGTTTGATGTAAAATTGGCACTTTATGAATTATGATAGAGACCACTGAAATTGATCTGCTTGACATTCAGACCTATTGTGAACAGATGGAGGAGACTGTGGCCAAGAGTGGCATTTCCTTACGATCATTGTTAACCTGTTTGGGTATTGAGTGGATATATCTGCTTTGAGTGACGATTCATCGAAACAGTCTGAAATTAACTGAGTATTTATTGAATGCTTTGAGCAACTGGAGAGCTGGGAGTGTTTGATGGGAGCAGTTTAGAAGGAGATTTACAATGTATCTAACCTTGTGTTGCACCTGTCCTGGGAGTGTTTGATGGAGAAAGTAGAACATAGAACAGTACAGCACAGAACAGGCCCTTCGGCCCTCGATGTTGTTCCGAGCATTATCCGAAACCAAGATCAAGCTATCCCACTCCCTGTCATTCTGGTGTGCTCCATGCGCCTATCCAATAACCACTTGAAAGTTCCTAAAGTGTCCGACTCCACGATCACAGCAGGCATTCCATTCCACACCCTAACCACTCTCTGAGTAAAGAACCTACCTCGGATATCCCTCCTAAATCTCCCACCTTGAATCTTATAGTTATGCCCCCTTGTAACAGCTATATCCACCCGATAAATAGTCTCTGAGCGTGCGCTCTATCTATCCCCCTCATCATCTTACAAACCTTTATTAAGTCGCCTCTCATCCTCCTCCGCTCCAAAGAGAAAAGCCCTAGCTCCCTCAACCTTTCCTCATAAGACCTATCCTGCAAACCAGGCAGCGTCCTGGTAAATCTCTTTTGCAGCCTTTCCAATGCTTCCATATCCTTCTGATAGTGAGGTGACCAGAGCTGCACACAATGCTCCAAATGTGGACTCACCAGGGTCATGTACAGTTGCAGCATAACACCCGCGGCTCTTAAACTCAAGGCCCCTGTCAATAAACGCTAACATACTATAGGCCGTCTTCACGGTTCTATCCACGAGTGGCAACCTTCAGAGATCTGTGGACATGAACCCCAAGATCTCTCTGTTCCTCCAAATTCCTCAGAACCCTGCCGTTAACCCTGTAATCCGCATTCAAATTTTGTCTACCAAAATGAATCACCTCGCACTTATCAGGGTTAAACTCCATCTGCCATTTTTCGGCCCAGCTCTGCATCCTATCAATGTCTCTTTGCAGCCTACAACAATCCTCCATCTCATCCACTACTCCACCAATCTTGGTGTCATCAGCAAATTTACTGACCCACCCTTCAGCCCCCTCCTCCAAGTCATTGATAAAAATCACAAATAGCAGAGGACCCAGCACTGATCCCTGTGGTACACCGCTGGCAACTGGTCTCCAGTCTGAAAATTTTCCATCCACCGCCACCCTCTGTCTTCTAGTTACTTATCCAATTGGCCAAATTTCCCTCTATCCCACACCTCCTTACTTTTTTCGTGATCCGACCATGGGGAACCTTATCAAACGCCTTACTAACAACCATGTATACGACATCAACTGCTCTACCTTCGTCTACACACTTATTTACCTCCTCAAAGAATTCAATCAAATTTGTGAGGCAACACTTACCCTTCACGAATCCATGTTGACTATCCCGGATTACGCTGCATTTTTCCAAATGGTCAAAATCCGATACTTCAGGACCTTTTCCATTTACTTACAGACCACCAAAGTAAGACTAACCGGCCTATAATTACCAGGGTCATTCCTATTCCCTTTCTTGAACAGAGGAACAACATTTGCCATCCCTATCCCCGTGGACAGTGAGGACCCAATGATCAAAGCCAAAGCAATCTCATTCGTTGCCTCTCAAAGAATCCTTGGATATATCCCGTCTGGCCCAGGGGACTTGTCGACCGTAAGGATTTTCAAAATTGCTAATACATCCTTCCTGAAAACATCGACCTCCTCCAGCCTACCTGCCTGTATCACTCTCTCATCCTCAAAAACATGGCCGGGATTCTCCCCTACCCGGCGGGGCGGGGAGGGGTCCCGGCGTATTGGAGTGGCGTCAACCACTCAAGCGTAGGGCCTCCCCGAAGGTGCTGAATTCTCCGCACCTTTAGGGGCCAAGCTCTTCTGGGGCCAAAAGGCCTTGCTGGCCAGCGGAAGTCCATGGTGAAGGCCATGGTGGGGCAGAAGAAAAAGAGTGCCCCACGGCGCAGGCCCGCCCACTAATCGGTGGGCCCCGATTGCGGGCCAGACCACCGTGGGGGCACCCCCTGGGTCAGATCGCCCCGCTCCCCCCCAAAGACCCCGCCCGCCCGCGCCACCAATCCCGCCGGCACCAGAGGTGTTTTGACTCCCGCCGGCGGGATTGGCCTGTCAGCGGCGGGACTTCGGCCCATTGCTGGCCGGAGAATCGGCGCGGGGGGCCCGCCGACCGGTGCGGGGCGATTCCCACCCCCACCGATTCCCGGGTGGCGGAGAATTCAGGCCACGGCGGGGTCGGGATTGACACCGGCGCCGGGCGATACATGAATTCCGCCCATGGCCCCTCTCCTTTGTGAACACTGAAGAAAAGTATTCATTTAACGCCTCTCCTATTTCTTCTGACTCCATGCACAAGTTCCCACTACTGTTCTTGATTGGCTCTAACCTCACCTGGTCATGCTTTTATTTCTCAAATTAGATTAAAAAGCCTTGGGGTTTTCATTGATCCGACCCACCAAGGACATCTCAAGACCCCTCCTAGATCTACTATGCCCTTTTTTAGCTCATTCCTTGCTACCTTGCAACCCTCAAGCAACCCAACTGAACCTTGTATTCTCATCCTTACATGTGCTTCCTTTTTCCTCTTGACAAAACATTCAACCTCTTTGTCAACCATGGTGCCCTCACACGACCATTTCCTCCCTGTCTGATGGGGACATACCGATCAAGGACACGCAGTATTTGTTCCTTGAATAAGCTCCACTTTTCATTTATGCCTTTCCCTGACAGTTTCTGATCATAAGACCATAAGACCATAAGACATAGGAGTGGAAGTAAGGCCATTCGGCCCATCGAGTCCACTCCACCATTCAATCATGGTTGATTTCAACTCCATTTACCCGCTCTCTCACCATAGCCCTTAATTCCTCGAGAAATCAAGAATTTATCAATTTCTGTCTTAAAGACAGTCAATGTCCCGGCCTCCACCGCCCTCTGTGGCAATGAATTCCACAGACTCTCTGGCTGAAGAAATTTCTCCTCATCTCTGTTCTAAAGTGACTCCCTTTTATTCTAAGGCTGTGCCCCCGCGTCCTAGTCTCCCCTGCTAATGGAAACAACTTCCCTACGTCCATCCTATCCAAGCCATTCATTATCTTGTACGTTTCTATTAGATCTCCCCTCAACCTCCTAAACTCCAATGAATATAATCCCACGATCCTCAGACGTTCATCGTATGTTAGGCCTACCATTCCTGGGATCATCCGTGTGAATCTCAGCTGGACCCGCTCCAGTGCCAGTATGTCCTTCCTGAGGTATGGGGCCCAAAATTGCTCACAGTATTCTAAATGGGGCCTAACTAGTGCTTTATAAAGCCTCAGAAGTACATCCCTGCTTTTATATTCCAAGCCTCTTGAGATAAATGACAACATTACATTTGCTTTCTTAATTACGGACTCAACCTGCAAGTTTACCTTTAGAGAATCCTGGACTAGGACTCCCAAGTCCCTTTGCACTTTAGCATTATGAATTTTGTCACCGTTTAGAAAATAGTCCATGCCTCTATTCTTTTTTCCAAAGTGCAAGACCTCGCACTTGCCCACGTTGAATTTCATCAGCCACTTCTTGGACCATTCTCCTAAACTGTCTAAATCTTTCTGCAGCCTCCCCACCTCCTCAATACTACCTGCCCCTCCACCTATCTTTGTATCATCGGCAAACTTGGCCAGAATGCCCCCAGTCCCGTCATCTAGATCGTTAATATATAAAGAGAACAGCTGTGGCCCCAACACTGAACCCTGCGGGACACCACTTGTCACCAGTTGCCATTCCGAAAAAGAACCTTTTATCCCAACTCTCTGCCTTCTGTCTGACAGCCAATCGTCAATCCATGTTAGTACCTTGCCTCGAATACCATGGGCCCTTATTTTACTCAGGAGTCTCCCGTGAGGCACCTTGTCAAAGGCCTTTTGGAAGTCAAGATAGATAACATCCATTGGCTCTCCTTGGTCTAACCTATTTGTTATCTCTTCAAAGAACTCTAACAGGTTTGTCAGGCACGACCTCCCCTTACTAAATCCATGTTGACTTGTCCTAATCCGACCCTGCACTTCCAAGAATTTAGAAATCTCATCCTTAACGATGGATTCTAGAATTTTGCCAACAACCGAGGTTAGGCTAATTGGCCTATAATTTTCCATCTTTTTTCTTGCTCCCTTCTTGAACAGGGGGGTTACAACAGCGATTTTCCAATCCTCTGGGACTTTCCCTGATTCCAGTGACTTTTGAAAGATCATAACTAACGCCTCCACTATTTCCTCAGCTATCTCCTTTAGAACTCTAGGATGTAGCCCATCTGGGCCCGGAGATTTATCAATTTTCAGACCTTTTAGTTTCTCTAGCACCTTCTCCTTTGTGATGGCAACCATATTCAACTCTGCCCCCTGACTTTCCTGAATTGTTGGGATATTACTCATGTCTTCTACTGTGAAGACGGACGCAAAGTACTTATTAAGTTCCTCAGCTATTTCCTTGTCTCCCATCATTAGATTACCAGCGTCATTTTGTAGCGGCCCAATGTCTACTTTTGCCTCCCGTTTGTTTTTAATGTATTTAAAGAAACTTTTACTATCATTCCTAATGTTACTGGCTAGCCTACCTTCATATTTTATCCTCTCCTTCCTTATTTCTCTCTTTGTTATCCTCTGTTTGTTTTTGTAGCCTTCCCAATCTTCTGACTTCCCACTACTCTTTGCCACATTATAGGCTCTCTCTTTTGCCTTGATGCATTCCCTGACTTCCTTTGTCAGCCATGGCTGCCTAATCCTCCCTCTGATAACCTTTCTTTTCTTTGGGATGAACCTCTGCACTGTGTCCTCAATTACTCCCAGAAACTCCTGCCATTGCTGTTCTACTGTCTTTCCCACTAGGCTCTGCTTCCAGTCAATTTACGTCAGTTCCTCCCTCATGCGCCTGTAATTACCTTTATTTAACTGTAAAACCTTTACATCTGATTCTACCTTCTTTCTTTCAAATTGCAGACTGAATTCTACCATATTATGATCACTGCTTCCTAAGTGTTCCCTTACTTTAAGGTCTTTTATCAATTCTGGCTCATTACATAACACTAAGTCCAGAATAGCCTGTTCCCTCGTGGGCTCCATCACAAGCTGTTCCAAAAAGCCATCCTGTAAACATTCAATGAATTCCCTTTCTTTGGGTCCACTGGCGACATTATTTACCCAGTCCACCTGCATATTGAAGTCCCCCATGATCACTGTGACCTTGCCTTTCTGACATGCCCTTTCTATTTCGTGGTGCATTTTGTGCCCCTGGTCCTGACCACTGTCAGGAGGCCTGTACATAACTCCCATTATGGTTTTTTTGCCTTTGTGGTTCCTCAACTCTACCCACACAGACTCCACATCGTCTGACCCTATGTCGTTTAGTGCTATTGATTTAATTTCATTTCTAATTAACAAGGCAACCCCGCCCCCTCTACCCACCTCTCTGTCTTTTCGATAGGTTGTAAATCCCTGGATGTTTAACTGCCAGTCCTGAACCCCCTGCAACCATGTCTCTGTGATGCCTACCACATCATACCTGCCAGTCACAATCTGGGCCACAAGCTCATCTACCTTGTTCCGTACACTGCGGGCATTTAAATATAGCACCTTTAATTCCCTTTTGACTGTCCCTTTTTGTTTTCTTAGTGTGGTGGACCTTGGTTTACTGAGCCTTTCCATACACTGTGTCATATATTGTGAGATGGGGACTATCGTAACCTCTCCTGAGCTCTGTCTTTTCATGATTTTTTGTAATCCTAAGCAGCTACGCTTCCCACTGATTCCTTCACCTCTTGGTTCCCTGACTTTCCCTTCCCATCTTATGCTCCCTAATTCTTGCCTAATTGCATTATAATTACCCCTCCCCCAATTATAAACCTTACCCTGCCGTATGGCCCTATCCCTCTCCATTGCAATAGTGAAAGACACCGAATTGTGGTCACTATCTCTAAAGTGCTTTCTTACAAACTTGGCCCGGTTCATTACCCAGTACCAAATCCAATGTGCCCCCCCCGCCCGTCCAGTCGGCCTATCCACATATTGGGCGAAATTCTCCGACCCCACGCAGGGTCGGAGAATCGGCCGGCAGCGGCGTTAATCCCGCTCCCGCAGGGTTTTTAATTCTCTGACCGGCCAAAAACCGGCGCTGTGCAAATCTTGCCGGAAGCCTCTGAAAACAGCTGGCGCCGGCGGGATTTCATTATATTTTTGTTTCCACAAATCTCCGGCCCGGATGGGCCGAAGTCCAGCCGACGTGGCCACGGGTCACGTTGGCGAAAATCACAGTAGCTTTAAAACGGCGTCAACCATTGATGATGGTTGACGCCGTTCAGTGTCGGGGGGGGGGTGGGTTGCGGTGTCGGGGAGGGGGGGGGTTTGTGGCATCGGGGGGGGCGGTTGCGGCATCAGGGGGGGGTTGCGGCATCGGGGGGGGTTGCGGCATCGGGGGGGTTGCGGCATCGGGGGGGTTGCGGCGTCGGGGGGGGTTGCGGCATCGGGGGGGCGTTGCGGCATCGGGGGGGGGGTTGCGGCATCGGGGGGGTTGCGGCATCGGGGGGGGGTTGCGGCATCGGGGGGGTTGCGGCATCGGGGGGGGGTTGCGGCATCGGGGGGGGGTTGCGGCATGGGGGGGTTGCAGCATCGGGGGGGTTGCGGCATCGGGGGGGGTTGCAGCATCGGGGGGGGTTGCGGCATCGGGGGGGTTGCGGCATTGGCGGGGGGGGTTGCGGCATCGGGGGGGGTTGCGGCATCGGGGGGGGTTTCGGCATCGGGGGGGGGTTGCGGCATGGGGGGGTTGCGGCATCGGGGGGGGGTTGCGGCATCGGGGGGGGTTGCGGCATGGGGGGGGTTTGGGGGCAGCGGCGTGCAGAGAGGGGGGGCGACGGATGCCCGGGGCCAACGCACCGTCGTCCCCCCCTCTGTACGCCGCTGCCCCCTACCCCAACCACCCCCCCCTCACCACCCCTACCTCCCTCCAACGCCCCTCTCCACACCACCCCTACCCCCCTCCCCACCACCCCTACCCCCCTCCCCACTGCGTATCGCGTCAGTCCGCTGCTGGCCCCTCCGGGAACGGAGAATAGCCGCCTAAAAGAAGGCCCCCACGCCGGAGTCATCTACACCAATTTTGCTCGCTGGAAATCGGCGTTACGACGGTCTGCAGAGAATTTCGCCCATTGTGTCAGGAAACCCTCCTGCACACACTGTACAAAACTGCCCCATCCAAACTGTTCGACCTATAGAGGTTCCAATCAATATTTGGAAAGTTAAAGTCACCCATGGCAACTACCCTGAGACCTCCACACCTATCCATAATCTGTTTTGCAATTTCTTCCTCCACATCTCTATTATTATTTGGGGGCCTTTAGAAAATTCCTAACAATGTGACTGCTCCTTTCCTATTTCTAACTTCGGCCCATATTACCTCAGTAGGCAGATCCCCTTCGAACTGCCTTTTTGTAGCCGTTAAACTATCCTTGATTAACAATGCTACTCCTCCACCTCTTTTACCACCTTCCCTACTCTTACTGAAACATCTATACCCCGGAACTTCCAACAACCATTGCTATCCCTGTTCTAACCATGTCTCCATAATGGCCATGACATCGTAGTCCCAAGTACCAATCCATGCTCCAAGTTCACCTACCTTATTCCACATGCTCCTTGCATTGAAGTAGACATACTTCAACCCACCTTTCTGTCGGCCGGTACACTCCTGCGACCTTGATACCTCACTACTCTCAACACTGACTTCTGGACTACAGCTCGTTTTCCCAGCCCCCTGAGAAATTAGTTTAAACCCCCCCCCCCCCGAAGAGCCGTAGCAAATTTCCCTCCCAGGATATTAGTGCCCCTCTGGTTCAGGTGTAAACCATCCTGTCTGTACAGGTCCCACCTTCCCCAGAATGTGCTCCAATTATCCATGTAACTGAAACCCTCCCTCCTACACCATCCTTGCAGCCACGTGTTTATCTGCACTCTCTCCCTGTTCCTCACCTCACTAGCACGTGGCACCAGCAACAAACCAGAGATGATAACATGGTTTGTCCTGGCTCTCAGCTTCCACCCTAGCTCCATAAATTCCTGTTTTAAATTTCCGTTCCTTCTCTGACCTATGTCATTGGTACCGATGTGAACCATGACTTGTGACTGTTTCCCCCTCCCCCTTAAGGATTCTGAAAACACGCTCCGAGATGTCACGAACCCTGGCACCTGGGAGGTAACATACCATCCGTGAGTCTCTTTCGTTACCACAGAACCGTCTATCTGTCCCTTCGAGTCCCCAATAACTATTGCTCTCCTGCTCTCCCTCCTTCCCTTCTGAGCCACAGGGACGGACTCATTGCTGGAGATCCGTTCACCGTGGCTTACCCCTAGTAGGTCATCCCCCTCAACAGTATCCAAAGCGATATACTTGTTACTGAGGGGAATGACCACAGAGGATCCCTACACTGACTGCTTCCTCCCAGCCCCTCTCACCGTCACTCATCAATCTTGATTCTTCGGAGTAACTGCCGTATATACTCGCGTATCATGCGATCTCGCGTATCATGCGACCCCTAAATTTTAGACCCCAAAACATGATTTTATGCTATATCTCATGTATCATGCGAGTCACTTTTTTGAGACACCAAATGAGATACCAAATTACGCCGTTAACAACCGCCGTAAACAACCAGTTGTTTTGCGGTTTCTAATCACGGTAATAAGCAGTTAACTAACGCGTAACACATAACGGTCGAATACATTCTACCATTAGCCACTATGGAGAAAAGATCTGCCAAGAAATATACTGCCAAATTGAAGCTGCAAGTCGTTGCCGAAGCGGAACACAGCAACAACGTTAAAGCTGCAAAGCTGTTTGGTGTCAGAGAAAGCTGTGTCCGCAACTGGAGAAAACAGAAAGAGAAATTGATGGAAAGTCCTTCCTATAAATGCGCTAATCGCGGGTCGAAATGTCATTGGCCGCAATTGGAAGATAACGTCTCAAAGTGGGTGTCCGAAAATCGGGAAAATGGTTATATTATAACTCGATCTAAAATTAGACTTTATGCTTCACGAGAAGCAAGAAACATGGGCATTCGTGAGTTTACTGCAAGTCCTGGATGGTGTACGCGGTTCATGAAAAGACATGACTTTGTGTTAAGAAGAAAAACAAAAATTGGACAGAGACTCCCAAAAGAATTAGAAGAAAAAGTGACTAGTTTTCAAACATTTGTAATCAAACATCGCAAAGCCAACAGCTATCAGTTATCATGCATTGGAAACATGGATGAAACACCCGTGAATTTTGATATGCCATCAAACTCAACCGTTAATAAAGTCGGTGAGAAAAGTATTTTTATCAAAACTACAGGGCATGAAAAGACACATTTTACGGTTGTACTAACGTGTATGGCAGATGGGACGAAACTTCCTCCAATGGTTATCTTTAAACGGAAATTAATGCCCAAAGTAAAATTTCCAAATGGTATCGTTGTCCATGTCCATGAAAAAGGTTGGATGAACGATAATGGTTGCAAGATTTGGCTGAAGAGAGTTTGGGAATCAAGAGCAGGTGGTTTACGACGCCCAAAAAGTTTACTTGGGTGGGATATGTTTAGGTCATATGGGATATGAAGGCCTGGAAGATGATCAGTATGACGACTGCCTCGATGAAGAAGAATTCCAAGCTTTATTCGATGATGACACTGATAGCAATGAAAGTGAATTTGACGGAATTTAGTTAACCTGCAAAAGTTTGTTTTAATAGTTTTTTTATTAAAGTTTTATTAAAGTTTGTTAATTAACCTACATATGTATTCCTGTTTTATATTTCATTATGTCCATAATAATGTCCATTTTTCACAGTAACTTCATTGAAGCCTACTCGTGACAATAAGCGATTTTCATTTCATTTTCATTTTCATTTCATTTCATTTGACTTTCCGTTAATGGATACGGTCTGCTTAACAGCCTAACAGCCTAATCCTGACCAGTACTTCACACCCGAAATTTTGTATCTCGCGTATCATGCGACCCCCCCCAAATTCAGGTCAAAATTTAGGTCTTCAAAGGTCGCATGTTACGCGAGTATATACGGTACATCCCTGAAGCTACTATCTATGACCACCTCTGCCACCCGAATGATCCGAAGTTCATCCAGCTCTAGCTCCAGTTCCCTAACTCGGTTTCTGTGGCGCTGGAGATGGGTGCACTTCCCACAGGTGAAATCAGCAGGGACACTGACGGCGTCCCTCACCTCAAACATTCTGCAGGAGGAACATTGTACTGCCTTCCCTGCCGTCCCCTCTAGATAAAACAAGAAAAAGAAAGACAGTGTCGAGGGATCTTTACTCTGTATCTAACCCCGTGCTGTTCCGTCTGGGAGTGTTTGATGGGACAGTTTAGAGGGAGCTTTACACTCTATCTAACCCCGTGCTGTACTAGTCCTGGGAATCTTTGTACTGATACATTGGTTCCGAAATGGAAATATTCATTTCTCAACACCGTCATTCTCAGTTTGATCAGTTTTCAGTTTGCCTCAGTGAGCAGTTTTCTCAACATCGAGTCAGATGTTTGTGGGTTGAAATCTTGCTCTGAAGTTTTGAGTATCCAGTATAATTCTGAGGGAGTGCTGCAGTGTTGAGGTGCCATTGTTTCCAATGAGATGTTAAATCCAAGCCCATTCTGCCATTTTAGTTGGATATTCATGGTCCTGAGGCATTATTTTGAAGGGGAGCAGGACAGTTCTGAGGGCCAAATATTCATTGCTCCCCGACATCACCAGAACAGCTATTATCTCATCCCTAATGGTTGGATTTTGGCATGCGTAAATTGATTGGCAGCCTGCCTACATTACAACAGTGACCCCATTTCAAAAGTACGTTGTTGGCTGTAATGTGCATTGGGAAGCCCTGCGTTTGTGAAAGCTGCTCTAATGATTTTTGATGGTATTGTAAATGGTGCTGAGTGAGAACAGAAGTTGGTTTTCCACTGTGCCCAAAGAAAATGAGAGAAATTTGAATATCCAAGTCATCAATCAGCAGCACCGACCATGGCAACGCTGTGACACATACCATGGCAACGCTGTGACACCTACCATGACACACACCATGGCAATGCTGTGACACATACCATGACACACACCATGGCAACGCTGTGACACATACCATGACACACACCATGGCAACGCTGTGACACCTACCATGGCAATGCTGTGACACATACCATGACACACACCATGGCAATGCTGTGACACATACCATGACACACACCATGGCAACGCTGTGACACATAACATGACACACACCATGGCAACGCTGTGACACAAACCATGACACACAACATGGCAACGCTGTGACACATACCATGACACACAGCATGGCACATGCTGTGACACATATCATGACACACAACATGGCACATGCTGTGACACATACCATGACACACAACATGGCACACGCTGTGACACATACCATGACACATATCATGACACACAACATGGCACATGCTGTGACACAAACCATGGCACACAACATGGCACATGCTGTGACACATACCATGACACACAACATGGCACACGCTGTGACACATACCATGACACATACCATGACACACAACATGGCACATGCTGTGACACATACCATGACACACCCCATGAAACATACTGTGACACACACCATGACACACAACATGGCACACGCTGTGACACATACCATGACACATGCTGTGACAACACTATGACACACACCGTGTCACACATTGTGGCACTGACAATGGCACACATGTGGCACACAACATGGCACACGCTGTGACGCACACCATGAAATGCGCTGTGAAACACACCAGACACACACTGTGGCACCCACCATGCCACACGCTGTGACACACACTATGACACATACTATGCCACACACTGTGGCACCCACCATGCCACACGCTGTGACACACACCATGGCACACCCTGTGCACATACCATTACACTCGCTATGACACACACAGTAGCACATATTGTGATGATACAAACCGTAGCACAGACTGTGACACACACCGTGACACACATTGGTACAAACTGTGTCACATACAGTGGCACAGACTGTGACACAAACTGTAGCACACACTGTGACGCACGCAGTGACACACACCGTAGCACAGACTCGGACACATTCCATGACACACACCATAGCATAGACTGTGACACACACCGTGACACACACACCGTAGCACAGATTGTGACACACATCGTGACATAAACCGTAGCACAGACTGTGACACACACCATGACACACACATTGGCACAAACTGTGACATCCACCGTGTCATAAACTGTGGCAGAATCTGTGACACAGACTGTGACACACACCAGAGAACATACCGTGACACACACTGTGACAGACACCATAGCGCAGACGGTGACACTCACTCGAGCACACACTGTTACACACACATGATGCACAAGGTAACATAGACAATGACACACGCTGCGGCACACACTGTGACACACACCATAACAGACACTGTGACAAGCACTGTGACACAAGCAGTGGACACACTGTGACATACAATGAGACACACACCGTGAAATATACTATTACACACACTGTGACAAACACCATGGCACACACCGTAACACACACTGTGACACAAACTGTGACACACACATGATACATACTGTGACACACACTATGACCTACACCATGATATACTCTGTGACACACACACTATGACATACATCGTGGCACATAAAGTGACACACACCATGCTACACACGGTGACATACACGGTGACACACACTGTGACACACACATGATACATACTGTGACACACACACTATGACATACATCGTGGCACATAAAGTGACACACACGGTGACACACACGGTGACACACACGGTGACACACACTGTGACACACCGTGGCACACACCATGGCACACACCATGGCACTTACCATGGCACACATTGTGACACACACTGTGACACACCAAGGCACACACCCTGGCACACACTGTGACACACATGGTGACACACCAGGGCACGCACCATGGCACACACCGTGACACACACTGTGACACACACTGTGACACACACCATGGTATTCACCGTGACACACACTGTGACACACACTGTGACACACACTGTAACACACTGTGGCACACACTGTGACACACACTATGACACACACCATGGCACACACCATGGCACACATTGTGACTAACACTGTGACACACACTATGGCACATGCCATGACACACACCATGGCACACACTGTGAACCACACTGTGACACACATTGTGACACACATTGTGACACACCATGGCATTCACTGTGACAAACACTGTGACACACCGTGGCACACACCATGGCACACACCATGGCACATACCATGGCACCACTGTGACACACCAAGGCACACACTATGACACACACACCATGGCACACACCATGACACACACTATGGCACAAACGGTGGCACACACGGTGACACACACGGTGACACACACGGTGGCACACACGGTGACACACACTGTGACATGCACCATGGCACGCACCATGGCACTCATCATGGCGCACACCATGGCGCACACTCTGGCACACACCATGACATACACTGTGACACACACTGTGACACACACCATAGCATTCAGTGTGACACACACTGTTACACCTACTGTGACACACCATTGCATTCACGGTAACGCACACTGTGACAGACCGTGGCACATACCATGGCACACACTGTGACACACACCATGGCACACACCATGACACACACTATGGCACACACCATGGCACACACCATGACACACACTATGGCACAAACTGTGACACACACGGTGATACACCATGGCACACACTGTGACACACACCATGGCACACACCATGACACACACTATGGCACAAACTGTGACACACACGGTGATACACACGGTGACACACACGGTGACACATACTGTGACACACACCATAGCATTCACTGTGACTTATACTGTGACACACACTGTGACACATACCATGGTACACACTGTTACACCCACTGTGACACACCACGGCATTCACGGTGACACACACTGTGACAGACCGTGGCACACACCATGGCACATACCATGGCACACACTGTAACACACACGGTGACACACACTGTGACACGCACCAGGGCACACACCGTGGCACACACCGTGGCACACACTGGCACACACCATGACACACACTGTGGCACACACTGGCACACACCGTGGTATTCACTGTGACACACACCATGGCACACACATTGGCACACACCACGACACACACTGTGACACAAACAGGGGGCAGCAGAGCAGAGCTTCTGATTGGCTGTTCCGGGGAGATTTGCATACGTGCAGTGCGGTCAGCGTAAGTTGAAGGTGCACCTGCATCAGTGACCCGAGGAGTTCGACGGAAGTCAAGCATCCAGCAGGGGGCAGCAGAGCAGAGCTTCTGATTGGCTGTTCCGGGGAGATTTGCATACGTGCAGTGCGGTCAGCGTAAGTTGAAGGTGGTTTGTGAAGGGGCTGTTCTCGAGTGACAGCTTTGTTATCTCTGGGTTGGTACCAGTGCTAGTGAAGTGAAATAAGGAGAGAGAGGAGTTGAACACGTGGCTACAGGGATGGTGCAGGAGGGAGGGTTTTGGTTTCCTGGATAACTGGGGCTCATTCTGGGGTAGGTGGGACCTCTACAAACAGGATGGTCTTCACCTGAACCAGAGGGGTACCAATATCCTGGGGTGGAGATTTGCTAGTGCTCTTCGGGGGGGTTTAAACTAATTCAGCAGGGGGATGGGAACCTAAATTGTAGTCCCAGTGTACAGGATGTTGAGAGTAGTGAGGTCAGGGATAGGGTTAAAAGTTCGAAAGAGGGCACCGGCAAGCAGGACGCTGGTTTGAAGTGTGTCTACTTCAACGCCAGGAGCATCCGGAATAAGGTGGGTGAGCTTGCAGCATGGGTTGGTACCTGGGATCTCGATGTTGTGGCGATTTCGGAGACATGGGTAGAGCAGGGACAGGAATGGTTGTTGCAGGTTCCAGGATTTAGATGTTTCTGTAAGAACAGAGAAGATGGTAAAAGAGGGGGGGGTGTGGCATTGTTAATCAAGGAAAGTATTACGGCGGTAGAAAGGACGCTTGAGGACTTGTCTACTGAGGTAGTATGGGCCGAGGTTAGGAACAGGAGAGGAGAGGGTCACCCTGTTGGGAGTTGTCTATAGACCTCCGAATAGTTCCAGAGATGTAGAGGAAAGGATTGCAAAGATGATTCTCGACAGGAGCGAGAGTAACAGGGTAGTTGTTATGGGGGACTTTAACTTTCCAAACATTGACTGGAAATACTATAGTTTGAGTACTATAGATGGGTCAGTTTTTGTGCAGTGTGTGCAGGAGGGTTTTCTGACACAGTATGTAGACAGGCCAACAAGGGGCGAGGCCACATTGGAATTGGTACTGGGTAATGAACCGGGCCAGGTGTTAGATTTAGATGTAGGTGAGCACTTTGGTGATAGTGATCACAACTCGGTTATGTTTACTTTAGCAATGGGCAGGGATAGGTATATACCGCAAGGCAAGAATTATAGCTGGGGGAAAGGCAATTATGATGCTATTCGGCAAGATGTAGGATGTATAGGATGGGGGAGGAAACTGCAGGGGATGGGTACAATCGAAATGTGGAGCTTTTTCAAGGAACAGCTACTGCGTGTCCTTGATAAGTATGTACCTGTCAGGCAGGGAGGAAGTTGTCGAGCAAGGGAACCATGGTTTACTAAGGAAGTTGAAGCACTTGTCAAGAGGAAGAAGAAGGCTTATGTTCGGATGAGACATGAAGGCTCAGTTAGGGCACTTGAGAGTTACAAGTTAGCCAGGAAGGACCTAAAGGGAGAGTTAAGAAGAGTGAGAGAGGACACGAAGAGAAAGACAATGTTGTCGAGGCGAACACTCAGGTTCAGTCGACCAGGCTAGATGGAATTGAGGTTCAAAAGGAGGAGGTGTTAGCAATTTTGGAAAATGTCAAAATAGATAAGTCCCCTGGGCCAGATGGGATTTATCCTAGGATTCTCTGGGAAGACAGGGAGGAGATTGCAGAGCCTTTGTCCTTGAACTTTATGTTGTCTTTGTCGACAGGAATAGTGCCGGAAGACTGGAGGATAGCAAATGTTGTCCCCTTGTTCAAGAAGGGGAGTAGAGACAACCCTGGTAATTATAGACCTGTGAGCCTTACTTCGGTTGTGGGTAAAATGTTGGAAAAGGTTATAAGAGATAGGGTTTATAATCATCTTGAAAAGTACAAGTTGATTAGCGATAGTCAACACGGTTTTGTGAAGGGTAGGTCATGCCTCACAAACCTTATTGAGTTTTTTGAGAAGGTGACCAAACAGGTGGATCAGGGTAAAGCTGTTGATGTGGTGTATATAGATTTCAGTAAGGCGTTTGATAAGGTTCCCCACGGTAGGCTATTGCAGAAAATACGGAAGTATGGAATTGAAGGCGATTTAGCAGTTTGGATCAGTAATTGGCTAGCTGAAAGAAGACAGAGGGTGGTGGTTGATGGCAAATGTTCATCCTGGAGTTCAGTTACTAGTGGTGTACCGCAAGGATCTGTTTTGGGGCCACTGCTGTTTGTCATTTTTATAAATGACCTGGAAGAGGGTGTAGAAGGATGGGTTAGTAAATTTGCAGATGACACGAAGGTCGGTGGAGTTGTGGATAGTGCTGAAGGATGTTATAGGATACAGAGGGACATAGATAAGCTGCAGAGCTGGGCTGAGAGGTGGCAGATGGAGTTTAATGCGGAAAAGTGTGAGGTGGTTCACTTTGGAAGGAGTAACAGGAATGCAGAGTACTGGGCTAATGGCAAGATTCTTGGTAGTGTAGCTGAACAGAGAGATCTCGGCATCCAGGTACATAAATCCCTGAAAGTTGCCACCCAGGTTAATAGGGCTGTTAAGAAGGCATATGGTGTGCTAGCCTTTATAAGCAGGGGGATTGAGTTTCGGAGCCACAAGGTCATGCTGCAGCTGTACATAACTCTGGTGCGGCCGCTCCTGGAGTACTGCGTGCAGTTCTGGTCACCACATTATAGGAAGGATGTGGAAGCTTTGGAAAGGGTTCAGAGGAGATTTACTAGGATGTTGCCTGGTATGGAGGGAAGGTCTTACGAGGAAAGGCTCAGGGAATTGAGGTTGTTTTCGTTAGAGAGGAGAAGGCTGAGAGGTGACTTAATAGAGACATATAAGATAGTCAGAGGGTTAGATAGGGTGGACAGTGAGAGTCTTTTTCCTCGGATGGTGATGACCAACACGAGGGGACACAGCTTTAAATTGAGGGGTGATAGATATAGGACAGATGTCAGAGGCAGTTTCTTTACTCAGAGAGTAGTCGGGGTGTGGAACGCCCTGCCTGCAACAGTAGTAGACTTGCCAACTTTAAGGGCATTTAAGTGGTCACTGGATAGACATATGGATGAAAATGGAATAGTGTAGGTCAGATAGGCTTCAGATGGTTTCACAGGTCGGCGCAACATCGAGGGCCGAAGGGCCCATACTGCGCTGTAGTGTTCTATGTTCTATGTTCTAAACCATGGCACACACTGTGACACACACGGTGACACACACTGTGACACGCACCAGGGCACACACCATGGCACATACTGTGGCACACTCCATGGCACACACTGGCACACACCATGACATTTACTGTGGCACACACTGGCACACATCGTGGTATTCACTGTGACACACACCATGACACACACTTTGACACACACCATGGCACACACTGTGCCACACACTGTGACACATACTATGGCACACGCTGTGGCACACACTGTGACACATATTGTGGCACACACTGTGACACATACCATGGCACACACTGTGCCACACACTGTGACACATACTATGGCACACACTGTGGCACACACTGTGACACACATTGTGGCACACACTGTGACACATACCATGGCACACACTGTGACACACACTGTGACACACACTGTGACACATACCATGGCACAGATTGTGACACACACTGTGACACACATTGTGACACATACCATGGCACAGATTGTGACACACATTGTGACACACATTGTGACACAGTTTGTGGCACAGACCATGGCACATACTGTGACACACAATGCTTTTGCATTATAGGACTGCAAGTCACACGAGACATAGAGTTCACTGACTGATCGCCAGGGAGGGTAGGGAAGGACATTAGAGCCCTGGTGAAAATGCAAAAAGGGTGTAAAAGGCAAGTGAATGCAACTATCAGGAGAGGCTGAACACTCGGGAGCTCTTTACCTCAAAGGGGGAAAGATTATCATGCAACCTGATAGAGGTTTTAATATAATGAAGTGATTTCATTGGGTGGTGTAGGAAATCTGTTGTAGGTGAGCATTGGACATGAGAATATAAGTTAATAACAGATCAGAGAAAGAATTTAGCTCAGTGGGCTGGACAGCTGGTTTGAGATGCAGAACTAGGCCAGCAGCCCGTTTTCAATCCCCGTAGCAGCTTGCCCGAACAGGAGCCGGAACATGGCGACTAGGGGCTTTTCACAGTAACTTCATACTTGTGACAATAAAAGGTTATTATTATTCAACCAGAAAGAAAGCATTGAAGGAGAGGTTGAAGAGGAAGGATTAGAGGGGCAGAGGTGGGGGATGTGATGACAATGGGAGGAGATTCTATTTGGGCCCAATGGCCTCTGTGCTATAGATTCAATGTAGTTCCACAATGCTTGCATTTAGAGATATTGATCTTGCTGTTTAATTTGTTGGGCTATCCAATTCAAATGGGACTTTGACCCAAGACTGAAATCAGCATGTCATCTCTGGACAAGCACGTTACAATTCTCGATCGACATGTACAGCAAGGCTGTGATTGTCTGCTTCACCCTGTCAAGAGTACGGAGTATAATGGATGACTGCTGGTGAGGGACACAGCAGCCAATCAATCATGCTGTTCAGACAATGCCACAAACCAAACCAATGAAGTTTATAAGTGTCACTGGAAGTGAAAACCTGAATGAGTGCTTTAATTAACTCCCTGCCGATAGTTGTTTTGAATTCTTGCACTTATCAAAGTGACAGAAGTCAGTACTTTGAAATTAAACATTTTATGGTTTGACAAAAGACGGCACTCACTGATGAGACCGCAAAAAGGGAATTTTCCCGGCGCTGTGGAGCGTCACTCAAGCCAGCAACCCTTCTGGGACCTCCCACACACAACCCAGGATCCCGGCTGGGAACTCACCCCCACACAACCCAGCATCCCTGCTGGGACCTCACCCCCACACAATCCAGTATCCCTGCTGGGACCTCACCCCCACACAACCCAGCATCCCTGCTGGGAACTCACCCCCACACAACCCAGCATCCCTGCTGGGAACTCACTCCCACACAACCCAGCATCCCTGCTGGGACCTCCCCACACAACCCAGCATCCCTGCTGGGACCTCCCCCACACAACCCAGGATCCCTGCTGGGACCTCACCCCCACACAACCCAGCATCCCTGCTGGGAACTCACCCCCACACAACCCAGCATCCCTGCTGGGAACTCACCGCCACACAACCCAGCATCCCTGCTGGGACCTCACCCCCACACAACCCAGTATCCCTGCTGGGACCTCACCCCCACACAACCCAGTATCCCTGCTGGGACCATATCCCCTACACAACCCAGGATCCCTGCTGGGACCTCACCCCCACACAACCCAGGATCCCTGCTGGGACCTCACCCCCACACAACCCAGAATCCCTGCTGGGAACTCACCCCCACACAACCCAGTATCCCTGCTGGGACCTCACCCCCACACAACCCAGTATCCCTGCTGGGACCTCACCCCCACACAACCCAGTATCCCTGCTGGGACTGTACCTCCACGCAACCCTGCTGGGACCTCACTCCCACACAATCCAGCAACTCTGCTGGGACCTCATACCCACACAAACCAGCAACTCTGAAGGAAACTCACTCCCACACAACCCAGCAACTCTGCTGGGACTTCACCCCCACACAACCCAGCAACTCTGCTGGAACCTCACCCCCACACAACCCAGCAACTCTGCTGGGACCTCACCCCCACACAACCCAGCAACTCTGCTGGAACCTCACTCCCACACAACCCAGCAACTCTGCTGGAACCACACCCCCACACAACCCAGCAACTCTGCTGGAACCACACCCCCACACAACCCAGCAACTCTGCTGGAACCTCACTCCCACACAACCCAGCAACTCTGCTGGGACCTCATCCCCATACAAACCAGCAACCCTGCTGGGACCTCACCCCCACGTAACCCAGCAACCCCGCTGGGACCTCGCCCCCACGTAACCCAGCAACTCTGTTGGAATCTCACTCCCACACAACGCAGCAGGTCCCTGGGCTTTGTCAATATCCCCCTTGACAGGACCGCAATGGGAGGTCGCATCGACAGACAGCATGGGGAGAGAAAGGCAGGGTTAGAGGGAAACAAGGGGTGGGGGAAGAGATGGAGTGATCTGGAGGAGAGGAGGTGGTAAAGGAAGAGACTGAGGGGGAAGAGGTGGAATGAGAAGAGTGGGGACAGACTGAGAGGGCTGGAGGGAGTGAGATAGGGTATGAGAGAGACTGGTATAGAGGGAGGAGAAAGAATGGGAAAAGGGAGACGAGAGGGGACCAGGAAGAAAGGGAAGGGGGCAGAGCCATTCCTCTCCCTCTGAATCTATGTTTCTGCCTAAAAGCATGGGTATAGCAGAGCTGGTTAATGTTCACAAGAGATTTCTGCTTTTCCATTTCAGGGGCAATTCAGCCTTGCTGGATGATGCGACCATCAATTCACACGAGACAGAGAGTTGAAGTGAACAGTGGTTTTAATCAGCTAGAACTGTGCCTGCCTGTGACTGCTCTGCACTGAGAGCCGCCTACAGGGCAGGGGCGGAGTCCACAAGGGCACCAACATGATACATTCCGTGTACAGTAGTCCCCCTTTATAACGCGGGTGTTGGGGTCCAAGACAGCCACCCGCGTTGTATCCGAGCCGCGGATATCCACGATGGGGGTTTTAAATTTATTTAAAAATCTATGCTAGCGCTTCCCATTGTGAGTCTACGGGGGGGGCGGGGGGAGAGGTCAGACCCCCGTAGACTCACAATGGGAAGCGCTAGCATAGATTTTTAAATAAATTTAAAACCCCCATCGTGGATCCAATTAAAATTTCAGCGGCCGGCTCACTTTGATCCGGAGAAGGAAGCTGCTCTCACTGAAATCAGCCGGCCGCTGAAATTGACACTGCCCGCTGCTCTCATCCCTCCAATCCAACTTTTAAGTTTTAATGTTTCTGATTGGAGGGAGAGAGCAGCCGGCAGTGTCAATTTCTTTTTTTTTCCTCCGGCTTGCCCCCTCTCCCCCCACATCCTCCAACTAAACCCCTCTCCCCCCACACCCTCCGACTCGCCCCCTCTCCCCCCAACACCCTCCGGCTCGCTCCCTCTCCCCCAACACCCTCCGGCTCGCCCCCTCTCCCCCCACACCCTCCGGCTCGCCCCCTCTCCCCCCACATCCTCCAACTAGACCCCTCTCCCCCCACACCCTCCGACTCACCCCCTCTCCCCCCCAACACCCTCCGGCTCGCTCCTCTCCCCCCACACCCTCCGGCTCGCCCCCTCTCCCCCACACCCTCCGGCTCGCCCCCTCTCCCCCCACATCCTCCGGCTCGCCCCCTCTCCCCCCACATCCTCCGGCTCGCCCCCTCTCCCCCCACATCCTCCAACTAGACCCCTCTCCCCCCCACACCTTCCGGTTCGCCCCCTCCCCCCCCCCACATCCTCCAACTAGACCCCTCTCCCCCACAACCTCCGGCTTGCCCCCTCTCCCCCCCCCAACACCCTCCGGCTCGCCCCCTCTCCCCCCACACCCTCCGGTTCGCCCCCTCTCCCCCCACACCCTCCGGCTCGCTCCCTCTCCCCCTCTCCCCCACACCCTCCTGCTCTCCCCCACAGCGTCCAGCTCGCCCCCTCTCCCCCCACACCTTCCGGCTCGCTCCCTCTCCCCCCTCTCCCCCACACCTGCTCTCCCCCACAGCGTCCAGCTCGCCCCCTGTCCCCCCACACTCTCCGGCTCGCCCCCTCCCCACACCCTCCGGCTCGCCCCCTCCCCCCCCTCTCCTCCCCCGTCCCCCAACACCCGCAGGGCCCCCCTCTCTCCCCCAACACCCGCAGGGCCCTCCTCTCTCCCCCAACACCCGCAGGTCCCCCCTCTCTCCCCCACACCCCCAGGGGGGTCTCCCCCACCCCCACAGGGGGTCTCCCCCACACCCGCCCACACCCGCTCCCCCCCACCACCCGCCCCCCCACCTCTCCCCCCCCAACACCCGCAGGGCCCCCCTCTCTCCCGCAACACCCGCAGGGCCCCCCTCTCTCCCCCACACCCCCAGGGGGTTCTCCCCCACACCCACAGGGGGGTCTCCCCCACACCCGCCCCCCTCCTCTCCTCCCCAACACCCGCCCCCCTCCTCTCCCCCCCCAACACCCGCAGGGCCTCCCTCTCTCCCCCAACACCCGCAGGTCCACCCTCTCTCCCCCACACCCCCAGGGGGGTCTCCCCCACACCCACAGGGGGGGTCTCCCCCACACCCGCCCACACCCGCTCCCCCCCAACACCCGCCCCCCCACCTCTCCCCCCCCAACACCCGCAGGGCCCCCCTCTCTCCCGCAACACCCGCAGGGCCCCCCTCTCTCCCCCACACCCCCAGGGGGTTCTTCCCCACACCCACAGGGGGGTCTCCCCCACACCCGCCCCCCTCCTCTCCCCCCCAACACCCGCCCCCCTCCTCTCCCCCCCAACATCCGCAGGGCCCCCCTCTCTCCCCCAACACCTGTAGGTCCACCCTCTCTCCCCCACACCCACAGGGGGGTCTCCCCCACACCCACAGGGGGGGTCTCCCCCACACCCACAGGGGGGTCTCCCCCACACCCACAGGGGGGTCTCCCCCACACCCGCCCCTCCTCTCCCCCCCCAACACCCGCCCCCCCTCCTCTCCCCCCCCAACACCCGCCCCCCCCTCTTCCCCCCCCCCAACACCCGCCCCCCCTCTTCTCCCCCCCCCAACACCCGCCCCCCCCTCTTCTCCCCCCCAACACCCGCCCCCCTCTTCTCCCCCCCCCAACACCCGCCCCCCCTCTTCTCCCCCCCCCCAACACCCGCCCCCCCTCTTCTCCCCCCAACATCCGCCCCCCCCCCCCCCCCCCCTCCCCCTGGCAGTGTCAGTTTCAGCGGCCGGCTGATTGTTTCAGTGAGAGAGCAGCTTCCCTCTCCGGATCAAAGTGAGCCGGCCGCTGAAATTGACACTGCCGGCTGCTCTCCCCTCCAATCCAACTTTTAAGTTTTAATGTTTCTGATTGGAGGGAGAGAGCAGCCGGCAGTGTCAATTTCAGCGGCCGGCTCACTTTGATCCAGAGAGGGAAGCTGCTCTCTCACTGAAACAATCAGCCGGCCGCTGAAATTGACACAACTGACAGTTGGGGTCCATAAGCCCCCCCGCGGTATATCGCGAACCGCGGTATTGCGGAGTGCGGTATAACGGGGGACTACTGTAGTACAGTATAATGGTCCATTGGTGGAGCCCACATGGGCAACAGCGTGATACAGTGTAATACAGTGGTGAATGATTACTACAATATGTTCACCACATTCACCCCCTGTTAAAAAATTGAAGTCTGGCGGGGGTGAAGGGCTCACAGGTTTAGTCTGGCCGGCGCCCTGATTGTGTGCTGCGATCGCCGGAGCTCTGGCTTCACAGCGGGCACGGGTGTCGAACTCGTCTGTGCGGGCATGGGTGGTGAACTGGTCGGTGCGGGCACAGGCGTGGACTCCTGTAGGTTGGCGAAGTGGGGAGGGAGTATAGGAGGGGGTGTGGAGGCCATGTAAGGGCGGGGGTAATGTTCGGTGTAGGTTGGGGGGGGTAGGTTGGGGTGAAGTTTTATGGATCCTGCGGGTGCCAGGTCCCGGAGGGAGACCGTACCCTGTCGGCCGTCGGGGTGTTCTACGTATGCGTACTCGGGTTGGTGTGAAGGAGCTGGACCCTCTCGACCAAGGGGTTGGACTTATGGCTCCTTCCGTGTTTGCGGTGTAGGACAGGCCCCGGTATCTTCAGCCAGGATGGAAGCGAGACCCCGGAGGTGGATTTCCGAGGGAAAGCAAACAGGCCGTCATGTGGGTTCCCGCTCGTGGCTGCGCAAAGTAGGGACCTAATGGAGTGGAGCACGTTGGGGAGGACTTCCTGCCAGTGGGAAACTGAGAGATTCCTAGACCGTAGGGCCAGGAGGACGGCCTTCATACCGTCGCGTTCTCCCTCTCCGCCTGTCCGTTTGCCCGGGGGGTTGTAACTGGTAGTCCTGCTCGAGGCGATGCCCTTACGGAGCAGGTACTGATGCAGTTCGTCGCTCATAAACGAGGAGCCCCGGTCACTGTGGACGTAAATGGGGAAACTGAACAAGGTGAAGATACTATGTAGGGCCTCAATGAAGGTGGCCGCGGTCATGCCGGGGCAGGGATTGCAAAGGGGAAGCGGGAGAACTCGTCAACAATGTTGAGGAAATACGTGTTGCGGTTGGCAGAGGGGAGGGGCCTTTGAAGTCGATGCTGAGGCGCTCAAAGGGCCGGGATGCCTTCACCAGGTGGGCCTTATCCGGTCGATAGAAGTGCGGCTTACACTCTGCGCAGATTTGGCAGTCCCTCGTCAAGATGACCTCCTCAGTGGAGTAAGGCAAGTTGCGGGCCTTGATGTAGTGAAGCCACGTGACCCCCAGGTGGCAGAGGTCATCGTGGATGGCCCAGAGTCGGTCACCTTGTGCGCTGGCGCATTTACCGCGGGACAGAGCATCTGGGGGCTCGTTGAGCTTCCCAGGCCGATACACTATATCATAATTATAGGTGGAGAATTCGATCCTCCACCTCAAGATCTTATCATTCTTGATTTTGCCCTGCTGCGTATTATCGAACATGAAGACTACCGACCGTTGGTCGGTGACGAGGGTAAACCTCCTACCACCGAGGTAGCGCCTACAGTGCCGTGCAGCTTCCACGATGGCTTAGGCTTCTTTTTGACTGACGAGTGTCGAATTTTGGAGGCGTTGAGGGTACGGGAGAAAAATGCTACTGACCTGCCCGCCTGATTGAGGGTAACGGCGAGGGCGACCGCTGACGCGTCACTCTCCACATGGAAGGGGACGGACTCATCCACAACGCGCATTACGGCTTTGGCGATGATGCGGCTGAAGGCCTGCCGGGCCTCAGCCGCCAGTGGAAAGATGGTAGCTTTGATCAGTGGGCGGGCTTTGTCCGCATAGTTGGGGATCCTCTCGGCGTAATAGGAAATGAACCCGAGGCACCTTTTCAGGGTCTTGGGGCAGTGGTAAAGAGGGAGTTGCAGGAGGGGGCGCAACCGGTCGGGGTCAGGCCCTAGAACTCCGTTTTCAACGACATAGCCACGGATGGCTCGTCTGGTTGTGCGGAAAACGCATTTCTCTTTATTATAAGTGAGGTTGAGGGCTTGGGCGGTTTGGAGAAATTTCTGGAGGTTGGCATCGTGGTCCTGCTGGTCGTGGCCGCAGAATGTGAAGTTGTCCAGGTACGGAAATGTGGCCTGCAGTCTGTACTGGTCCACCATTCGGTCCATCGTTCTTTGAAAGACCGAGACCCCGTTGATGACGCCGAAGGGGACCCAGAAGAAGTGGAAGAGGTGGCTGTCTGCCTCAAAAGCCGTGTAGTGGCAGTCCTCCGAGCGGATTGGGAGTTGGTGGTATGCGGGCTTCAGATCCACCGTGGAAAACTCCGTGGGAGCGGGTACGCATCGAGGTGCGTGTACCGGTTTATGGTTTGGCTGTAATCTACAACCATCCGGTTCTTTTCCCCGGTTCTGACAACCACCACCTGAGCTCTCCAGGGGCTATTACTGGCCTCTATGATCCCTTCCCGCTAGAGTCGCTGGACCTCGGACCTGATAAAAGTCCTGTCCTGGATACTGTACCGCCTGCTTCTGGTGGCGACTGGTTTACAGTCGATGGTGAGATTTGCGAAGAGCGGGGGAGGGTCAACCTTCAAGGTCGCGAAGCTACATAGGGTGAGAGGGGATAGGGGCGCGCCGAACTTCAGGGTCAGGCTCCTGAGATTGCACTGGAAGTCCAGTCCCAACAGGAGAGGAGCGCAGAGATCGGGGAATACGTATAGCTTAAAGCTTGCGTATTCGATGCCTTCTATCGCGGGCTTCATGACAGTGTACCCCAGGATCTGCACGAGTGTGATCCGGAAGCGAGGGAGATTGTTTGAAGTTCAGGGGTGATTTGGAGCAAACAGGGCCTTATCGTGTCTGGGTGAATGAAGCTCTCTGTGCTACCAGAGTCAAACAAGCAAGGCGTTTCGTGTCCATTGACCCGGAAGGTCATCATGGAGTTCTGGAGGTGTTTTGGGCGTGACTGGTCGAGGGTGACCGTGTCGCGTTGCGGGTAGCCGGCGTGATCAGAGGTGATGGGGTGGTCCCAAGATGACTGACCCCGTCGGTCGCACATGTTGGGCGGAATTGCAGATGGTGGCCAAGGTGGTTGCACGTTTCGGGCGGCGAGGAACATGGCGTCCAAGGTGGTGGCCCCCATGAGTCAAACATGGTGGGCCGCGTGGGAGACGGCGGCCAAGATGGCGGCCCCGTGAATCGCACATGTTGTGCAGAGTTGAAGTTGGCTGCCCCCACGGGCAACACAAGGCAGATGGCGCGTCCGGAGGGGGCAGAGCCGGCAGGTACGCAGCCACACTGCGGGGTCTGCAGACCTGTGAGTCCGAGAGTTGGGCCTCCGATTTGGAGGATTTGGACCTGGCCAGGCAAAATTTGGCAAAGTGTCCTTTCTTGCCGCAGTCGCTGCAGTTCGCGTTCCGAGCCGGGCAGCGCTGCCTGGGGTGCTGGTGCTGGCCGCAGAAATAGCAGGGTAGCCCCCCGGGTTGGGCGGGCAGCCGCGTGGCACAGGCCTGGGGTACTCTCTGGTCAGGGGTCCACAAGGGGGTCGCGTGATCGGACGGAAAAGCGTTGAGGTTTTGGAACGCTACTTGTCGGGAGGTGGCTAGTTTTACCGTCTCTTCCAGGTCGAGGGCGCCCTTCTCGAGTAGGCGCTGTCTGACGTAGTTGGACCGGACTCCAGCCATGCAGGCGTCCCGGACGGCGCGTTCCGTATGTTGAGAGGCCGTTACGGCCTGGTAGTTGCAGCTTCATGCGAGGACTTTGACGTCGCATAGGTACTCCTCCAGCGATTCCTCAGGTCGTTGGCGGCGAGTGGTGAGGAGATGCCGCGCGTACACTTCGTTCACCGGCCTCACATATAGGCGCTTCAACATCGCGAGGGCGTCTGCGTATGTAGTCGCTTCCTCGAATTGTACGGAGATTCGATGGCTCACCCGGGCGTGGAGGAGGCTCAGCTTCTGTTCGTCGGTGACGGTGGACAAGGAGGAGGTGGCGAGGTAGGCCTCGAAACATCGGAGCCAGTGTGAAAAAATCCCTTTGGCTTCCGTGGCCTGTGGGTCGAGTTCCAGTCATTCAGGTTTGAGGGCTGCTTCCATAGCGATGTTGTGGTCGATTAAATTGATGCGACCATCAATTCACATGAGACAGAGAGTTGAAGTGAACAGTGGCTTTAATCGACTAGAACAGTGCCTGCCTGCGACTGCTCTGCAAATGAGAGCTGCCAACAGAGCAGCTGCTCTTTATACCTCCCCTCAAGGGGTGGAGCCAGGGCGGAGCCCACAAGGGCACCAACATGATACAATGAGTGTAGAACAGTTCAATGGTCCATAGGTGGAGCCCACATGGGCAACAGCATGATACAATGTAGTACAGTGGTGAATGGTTACTATAATACGTTCACCACACTGGATATGGTGGTAGGACTGAGCACGGAGACTGATTCAGTCAATTCTGACTCCCAAACACACACATCGATTAACAGGAGGTTGATGTTCTCCACTCCACTGAGGGAGAGCCGGAGACAGCTCGCTGCCTTCTTCCCCTGTGAGGTGTCGCCCCTCAAGACCATGCACTTTTCATATTCCTGACTGCGAGGCGGCTGTGGAGCTACCTACCACTGACAATCCTCTCTCCCCACTTTAAGGTGCTGCCAAAAGCCCTGAAGAACCAGCTGGACCATTGCAGTTACCCAATTTCCCCACCAATGGCATTTAGTCACCACCCATTATGCACGTAAGCAATGAGACCTGGTCACCAGCACATCGAGGACACAGCTCAATCCTTTGCTGTGACAAAATGGCTTCCAGAAATGCAGCTGCATCAATAACATGGTTATCGGAACAGGGCGAGGTGAGTCAGCTTCTTGAGCCCATTAATAACAATAAGAGGATTTATCCTCTTAAGTCAGTCATGTAGGAACAAGGAGGATATTCAGCCCCTCACATTTGCTGTTATTCTATCAGATCAGGATTGACCTGTATCTTGGCTTCAGTTTGTCCATCTTAGCTTGGATACCCCAACCTAACAAAAATCTATCCATCTCAGTTGTGAAAGTTCCAATTAACCCCCAGCATCCACAGCCTATTGAGCCAGAGAGATACAGATAACCACTCCCTCATGTGTGAAAATTTGCTTTTGCTTTTCTCTCCTCATAGGCCCAGCTCTAACTTTAAAATCATTTATCCTTGATCTGGGTTCTCCCAGCAGTGAAAATAGAATAGAGAGAAGCTATCACGCCCTTTAATCATCTCGCACACATTTTAGACAATACATGCTTAGTCTATGCAACCTATCCTCGTTATTTAACCCTCAAAGAACCATCTTACTATAGTGTAGTAAACTGTCCCAAGAAGATTCAAAGAAATTCAGACAAACATTAATACCGAGCCACAGATGGAGATGCGAAGAGGTTATCTGAAGTCGTTGCTCTAGTCCTTGGAGTGGTCTGAAACCCACAACCAGTGTCCATAGGACCATAGAATCCCTACAGTGCAGGAGGAGGCCATTTGGCCCATCGAGTTTTCACCGACCCTCTGAAAGAGCACCCTACCTAGGCCCACTCCCCTACCTTATCCCCACAATCCTGCCTAAACTGCACATCCCTGGACACAAAGGGGCAATTTAATATAGCCAATCCACCGAGCCTGTATATCTTTGGACTGTGGGAGGAAACTGCAGCACCCGGAGGAAACCCAGGCAGACACGGGGAGAAAGTGCAAACTCCCCACAGGCAATCACCCGAAGCCGGAATTGAACCGCAGTCCTTGGTGCTGTGGTTAGCAGTGCTAACCACTGGTAGCAACCACTGTTGACCTCTTTAAAGGTCTGAGTTTCCACCACTGGGGCACCTGGCTGACGAATTGGAGTGCACCTCAATGTAAGAGCAAACTGTACCAGCACAACGCTGAAAGAGAAATTGGAGAAGAGTTTAAGCAATTTAGGCAATTAGGCACAGTACTGCTGTGTCACTTTATATAATTTACCCGCTGGGGATCACTGAATTCTCTCTCTGGAGGTTATTTGTGACTGTAGTGGGTGTTCCAACAGATGTCAATGTTTGTAGGCTGCATGAGGTGACTGCTGATAGCTTCCACACTGAAAGATTAATGACTCTGATGCTGTTTACTGCAAGCTTACCAAGTGATAATGAAGAGTCCCTGCTTTGGGAACAGTATAGCTACAACATTGGCATCTACCCAATAGTGTAGATAACTGCCCAGGTATGTCCTGTCCACAAAAAGCAGGACAAATACAATCAAATCAAGTACCACCCCTTCAGTCAACTTTCAGTGATAAGCAAAGTAATGGAACATGTCATCAACAGCGCTATCAAGTGGCATTTACTCAGCCATAGTCTGCTCAGTGATGCTCAGTGAAGGTTCCCGCAAGACCAATCAGCTCCTGACTCATTACAGCCTTAGTTCAAACATGGACAGGAGAGCTGAATGCCAGAGGTGAGGTGAGAGTGACTGCCCTTGACATCAAGACAGCATTTGATTGAGTGGAGTCAATGAGAATAAGAGGGGAAAATCTCCATTAGTTGGAGTCATACCTGGTACAAAGGAAGATGGTTGTGGTGGTTGAAGGTCAATCATCTCAGCCTCAGGACATCACTGAAGGAGTTCCTCCAAGTAGTGTCCTCGGCCAGGCTTTTTCAAAGTGGGGGTCACGACCCGCAGGTGGGCAGGTGTAAAAGGGGTCGCGGCATAGGTGGGCAACCACTGTGTAAGATCAGTAGGTTGGCAAACAGAAAAAGTTCCACAAAATTGATTTTCGTGAGGGGAGATATAGGAGACTGCATGGCCCAGGAGCAGAGTGGACTGGCCGGCTGACAGACATCCCAACAGCATGCCAGACGGTTAGCCGTAATTTAGAACCATTGCACGGACAAGACTGATCCGAGTAACAGGACATCGGGTCGTCACCAATCAATCCGACTCTTCACTGAAGTCTTTCAATGAACTAACCTTAAATTGAGTAGCTTTTCAGATTTACCCACCAAGGGACTCAGTTCCCATTTCTTAGAAGCTAGCACAGACCCCCACCCTGCACGTCCTCCGCCAACATACCCTCTCTCTCTCTCTCTCGGTCCTCTCGTTGGAAGGAGCTTTTGGGCAGCCCAGCACCAGGTTGGAGAGTTTACCCATCCATTCAAACTGTGTGAGGGACAATAGGGTTCGGAGAAACTGTCTTCTTTCTTTCTGGGTCTGGGCGCCAACCCTCACCCGCAGCAAAACTCTTTATCAGATTAAACCTGGCACAGAATAATCACACTCGGACTCTTCCACAACAGCCACAAAAGGAAAATCCTCAGAATTTTATGGAAACTCCCTGCCTTTGTCTGCATCCCCCCCACCCTCATGTCTTCTTGCATCGTAAGTTAAAAAAATATCGATATCAATCCCAAAATCAGCTTTTCCACATTTAAACCTGTATGCCTTTTGTAGCCACCTAAGATGGACACTGGGCTAACAAAATGGAGAACTGCTAAGACTGCAGGGAGAAAGCAGTTTTAGCCAAGACAAGCAGTCTGCAAAGACTGATTAGCATTCTGCACGTAGCAAAACTAGTTTATGGCCAGGTGGAAGATCTCAACCAAAGGTGTTAATAGCAAAACGCTTTGCATATTAATGAGGCAATCCAGATCTGGGCACACACAATAGCAACATTTGGTTTTGAATGGATACTTTGAGTGGACGCCCAGACGAAACGGCACCAGAAGTATCCATCACAAAAGACCCTAGAGACCGCCCCACCCATCGAGAAGAGACCCTCAGATTGGGGGATTTGTGAGGCATCGATTGGGAATTGATCCAATCGATGCATGGCAGGTAAAGCCCGCCCCGAAAAGGCACGGACATTGGGGGCCACTATAAAGACATGGTCCTGTCTGCTCTGCTCTACTCTGCTCCGGCTCCGCTGTTGACTCCGTTGCTGTTGTATCCTGACTCCGACTCCAGCCTCCAGATCCTGTCTTCTATCACCAGCCGTTGAGCACCAGCCATCGTTCAGTAAGTCCCAAAACGACGCTCGCTACGTGAACTTATACAGTACTCGACTAATAACGAACAGAAGGTGCAGCCCAGAAAGGAACAAAGGTCTTGTCCCCTGACCTTGCTGGTTCCCACTTAGATAAGTATTTAGTCGTTTAATAGTAGAAATAGGTATTAGTCTTTAGCGTGTGCATGCGTATTTATTATATTTGTATAATAAATATTGATCGTTGGAACTTACTAATCGGTGTATAGTTTTATTACTTTGAACCTGACCTTGAGATACTTGTGAGGTGTTTATATACGACACCTGGCGACTCCGAGCTGAAATTACACATACAGAGCCTAGCAGTGTTAAGCACACGGCCTTTAAACGGAGGCGTGTTAATACACTCCAATAAACTCGTATTACACTCAAGTAAAACGTGCAACACTTTATCATACTCTCACAGTATAATTTGCAGTAATGTTCTGGGTTCATATTCCCCAACGATTTATCAGCATACTGCATCTTCTCCTGCAAGATTATTTTGAAGGTTAAGGGCTATTAAGCCAAAATTTCTGCCGTCTTTCCTCTGTATTAGTCATGGCGCAGTGGGTAACGCTCTTGTCTCTACATCAGACATTTGTGGATTCATCTTCACATCGAGGCTACATATAGTACTGCAGGAATGCTGCCCTGTTAAAAATTCCGGGGGCGATTCTCCAATATTGAGGCCAAGTGTTCGTGCCGTCGTGAATGCCTTTGCGTTTCACGACGGCGTGAACAGGACCCGGGCACGATCTATTCTAGCTCCCACAGGTGGCCAGCATGGCGCTGGAGCGGTTCACGCCGCTCCAGCCACCTTACGCGGTGCCAAATGGGCGCCGCGCCAACCTGCGCATGCGCGGGGGACTTTTTCCAAGCGCCGCCCCCGACCTAACATGGGGTCGGTGTTCAGGCGCAGGCCGCGCCAGGAAGTAGGCCCGGGGAGGGGGAGAGGACGGCCCGCCGATCGGTGGGCCCCGATCGCGGGCCAGACCCCATCGGAGGCACCCCCCGTCCCCGGTGAAGGAGCCCCCCTCCTCCACCACAGGCCGCCCACCGAGCATTCCCGCAGAGTTCCCGCCGACAGCGACCAGGGGTGAACAGCGCCGGCGGGACTCTGTCGTATTGGCGCGGCCACTCGGCCCATCCGGGCCGGAGAACCTGCAGCCCCACCGATTCCAGCGGCCAGTGCAGCGCCAAAATCGCCAGCGCAAATGGCGCCGATTCTCCGCACCTCGGGGAATCGCGAGCCGGCGTCGGGGCGAGGTTGCGGTGATTCTCCGGCCCGGCGCAGGGCTTGGAGAATCGCCCCCTCCATTTTCCAGTTACCATGTTACACGGAGTCTCTGCCTCTCATGTGGCTGTAAAAGATTTCATGGCACTACATTAATAAGAGCATGGAATTAGCCCTGATATTCAAACTAACATTTATCCCTCAATCAACATCACAAAAACAGATTATGTTGTCTAGCTCTGCATAAATTGGTACTATAGCAGTGACTACTTCATTGGTTGCAAACTACCATATATTCACGTGCTTGTGAATGTGTTAGGAAAATGTAAATCTTGTTTTTTTCCAGAATTCAAACATTTACACAACCTCGTGGCTCTCGTCTGCACTTTGAATATCTCTACTTTCATAGAGTCATATAGTTTTACAACACAGAACACAGAAAGAGGCCCTTCAGCACATTGTGTCTGTGCTGGCCATCAGGCACCTATCAATTCTATTCCAGCACTTTGTCCATGGCCTTTTAAGTTATGGCATTCAAGTGCTCATCTAAATGCTTCTTAAATGTTATGAGGGTTCCCACCTCCTCCATCCTTTCAGGCAGTGAGTTCCAGATTCCCACCACCCTCTGGGTGAATAAAGATTTGCTCAATTTTGTACACCTCAATCAGGTCCCATCTTAGCCTCCTGTGCTCTATGGAAAACAACCCCAGCCTCTTTTCAGAGCTGAAAAGCTCCAGCCCAGGCATATCCTGGTGCATCTCCTCTGTACCCTCTCCAATGCAGTTACATCCCTCCTATAGTGTGATGACCAGAATTGCACATAGTACTCCAGCTGTGGCCTTAGCACAAGCATGGACAAGAAAGTTGAATTTCATAGGTGACACTTGATATCAAGGCAATATTTGACAGGTGTGGCATCACACTGTGCCCTATCAAAACTAGAGTCAATGGCAATCATGGGGGAAACCCTTTGCTGGTTGGAGTCATACATGACACAACGGAAGATGGTTGTTGTTGTGAGAAGTCAATCATCTCAGTCCTAGGACATCTCTGCAGGAGTTCCTCAGGGTAGTGTCCTAGGCCCAACTATGTTCAGCTGCTCCATCAATGACCTCCCCTCCATCATAAAGATGTTTGCTGATGTTTGTACAATGTTCAGCTCCATTTGCAGATCCTCAGAGACTGAAGCAGTCCATGTACAAATGCAGCAAGACCTGGGCAATATACAGACTTGGGCTGACAAGTGGCAAGTAGTATTTGTGCCACACAAGTGCCAGGTAATGGCCAGCTCTAATGAAAAAATCTAACCACCTCACCTTGCCCATCATCCTGTGCCACCTGGAGGAAGAAAAGGTAAAGTACGGGTCCTTTCCAGCCCCCCACCAAGGCCAACCTCCGCATGACTAGACCGCGGGGGTGCACGGCCTCGCCAGCGAAGTGGGAATGCACGAGCCAACCCTGGAGCAATAGGTACCTGCCCGTCCCCACCGGAAGGTGAACCCAACCTCACCACCCGGAATACGGGTATTCCACAATCAGAAACCCTGGCTCAACCAAAAGGTTCATTCCCTGCTGAAGTTCCGGACGGAGGCGTTCAAGTCTGACGACCCTGATCTATATAAGATATCCAGGTACGATGTACGAAAAGTCATCAGGGATGCACAAAGACAATACCGTATCAAACTAGAGTCCCAGGCCAACGACACTAACCCACGACGACTATGTCAGGGCCTACACAAGATCACAGGTTATAAAGCAAGGCCAGGCGGAATATCTGGGGCTGGAGCATCCCTACCTGATGATCTGAACAAGTTCTGTGCCCGCTTTGAGCAGTCAGCCAAGGTATCAGTGCCACCCGCCCCAACAGCCCTGGACACACCCATACCCACTATTACAGCCTCAGAGGTAAGAGCTGCCTTCTTGAAAGTGAATCCGCAGAAAGCGATATGTCCCGACGGAGTCCCTGGGCGAGCACTCAGAGCTTGCGCAGAGCAGCTGGCGAGGGCATTCACAGATACCTTCACCACCTCACTCCTCCCTCTGAGGTCCCCACCTCCTTCAAGAAGGCCACCATAATACCAGTAGCAAAGAAGAACAAGGTAGGGTGTCTCAATGACTACCGACCGGTGGCCCTAACGTCTGTTATCATGAAATGCTTCGAGAGGCTAGTCATGAGAAGGATCACTGCCAGCCTTCCAGATGGTCTCGATCCATTGCAGTTTGCCTATCACCGGAACTGGTCCACAGCAGACGCTATCTCACTGGCTCTGCAATCAACATTCAAACACCTCGACAACAAGGATACCTATGTAAGACTGCTGTTCATAGACGACAACTCTGCCTTCAACACCATTATCCCAACAAGACTAATAACCAAACTCCGCAATCTTGGACTTGACCCCTCCCTGTGCAGCTGGATCCTTGACTTCCTCACCAACAGACCACAATCTGTCAGGATAGGCAACAGGACCTCCTCCACAATAGTCCTCAAGACCGGGGCCCCGCAAGGATGTGGGCTCAGTCCTCTACTGTACTCCCTATACACCCATGACTGTGTGGCAAGATTTAACACCAACTTAATCTATACGTTTGCAGATGATATGACTGTGGTGGGCCGCATCTCAAACAACGACGAATCAGACTACAGGAGGGAGATAAATCCCTCCTTGCATGGTGTACCGAAAACAGCCTTTCTCTAAATGTCGGAAAGACCAAGGAACTGATCATTGACTTCAGGAAGCGCAGCATGACGCACAATCCCGTCTGTCTCAATGGCTCCAAAGTGGAGATGGTCGATAGCTTTAAGTTCCTGGGAGTCACCATCACCAACAGTCTGTCCTGGTCCACTCACGTTGATGCAACAGTAAAGAAAGCCCAACAACGTCTTTACTTCCTGCGGAAGCTAAATAAATTTGGCATGTCTGCATTGACTCTCACAAACTTCTACAGATGTGCGATAGAGAGCATCTTGTCCGGCTGCATCACAGCCTGGTATGGCAACGCTCGGTCCAAGATCGCAAGAAACTGAAGAGTGTGGTGAACTTAGCCCAACGCATCACACAAACTTGCCGCCCCCACATTGATTCTATATACACCTCCTGCTGCCTCAGGAAGTCAGACAGCATTATCAGAGACACCTCCCACCCAGGCATTGCCTTCTTCCAGACCCTTCCATCAGGCAGAAGGTACAGAAGTCTGAAGACTCACACATCCAGACATAGAAACAGCTTCTTCCCCGCGGCTACAAGACTCCTCAACAACTCCCCCTCAGACTGATCTGTTCCCTGTAAGAACGCTATTCACACTATGCTGCTCTTGCGTTTTGTGTTTTGTTTGCGTATGTGTTTTGTTTGCTTTGTTTGGCTCCTTCTTCTGCTAGTAACCATTCACTGTTTTGTCGATGTGCCATTTGTCAATGTTCTCTGTTGATTATTCTTGTGTTTACTATGTACGTACCGTGTACGTTCCACGGCCGCAGAAAAATACTTTTCACTGTACTTCGGTACATGTGATAATAAATAAATCAAAAAAATAAATCAAATCAGAATTACCCCCCATCAACATTCTGGGAGTTGTCACTGAACAAGAAACTGAACTAGACCAGCCATATAAATACTGTGAAATGTGATGGATTACTCTCCACTTGCCTGGATGAGTGCTGCTCCAACAACACTCAAGAAGCTTGACACCATTCAGGACAAAGTAACCCGCTTGGTTGCTACCCCTTCCACAAACAGTCACCCCCTCCACCACCGACGCACAGTAGCAGCCATGTGCACCATCTATAAGATGCACAGCAGGAATGTACCAAGATTCGTAGGAAGCACCTTCCAAACTTACAGCTGTTACTATATAGAAGAACAAGGGCAACAGATGAAATGAAAATTGCTTATTGTCACGAGTAGGCTTCAATGAAGTTACTGTGAAAAGCCCCTTTTACGTGGGATACATGGGAACACAACCACTTGGAAGTTTCCCTCTAAGACACTCACCATCCTGACTTGGAAATATATCAGCGTTCCTTCACGATCGCTGGGTCAAAATCCTGGAACTCCCTCCCTAATGTCACAGTAGGTGTGGCTACACCACAAGGACTGCAGCGGTTCAAGAATGCAACTCATCACTGATGCGACCATCAATTCACTCAAAGACTCGTGTCGAAGTAAACAGTGGTTTTAATCAGCTTACAACTTTGCCTGCCTGCGACCGGTACAATACTGAAGGCGGTCCCGCAGGTCTGCTGCTCTTATACTTCCTATAAGGGGCGGAGCCATGGGCGGAGCCCGTACATGCTTCACATCTCCCCCTGTGGGTGATGCCACACAATGGCCCATAGATGGAGCCCACAGGGTAATAATATGGTATAACGTAATACAATATACTGGTGAATTAACAGTATTTATACATTCACCACAATCACCATCTTCACAAGGGCAGTGAGGGATGGGCAATAAATACTGGCCTAGCCAGCGATGTCCACATCCAATGAAAATGAATATCGTTGTGACTGGTCCTCAAACAACATTCCCACATTCGCCGGTGCGGAGGGATGAACTGGCTCTTTCCTTATTCAACCCACCTCGGTTGGTCGCAATAAGATTAATATAAAAAGGATCCTTTTCCTTGTGGATAACTTTTCCCAGTGCCAATATGTGTGCTTTAAAAGGTGACAATTTAGCTGACATAGAAGAGTGACATTATTAGCTACTATATGTGAGAAGGATGATAAATTAGATGCATATATATTTACACAGGTTAAATATGATTAATGAGTCCAAAAGGACCTAAGAAAATATATGAACCAATCCTTGACTTGCCCGTGAAGAGCAGACGGTGGAATGTTGCGGCATTCGTGATTTGGGATTCCAGTTTTGCTGACTCAGCAGGTGAATAATTGGTTTAGAGATTCCAGTGTTCTGCAATTTGGCCGAGAAGCTTTTCGGCTGTGGCTCTGCTGACTTGCTTTAGCAATCAGAGGGAGAGTGAGACTTGTAATTTATTAGCTGCCTCAGAGAAGTGTGCAGCGGCTGTTGTCTTTCCCCTTGTGTCACACACACGCTGACACGCCCAGCTAGAACTAGTTGACCAAGTTTTCCAGCTGACTTTTACCCCAGGCTTTGTAAATCCCCAAACCAGTCTGAGACATTGCTGACACAACATCATATGAACGTACAAATAAGGAGCAGGAGGAGGCCATTCAGCCCCTTGAGCCTGCTCCCCCATTTAATAAGACCATGGTGGATCTGATAGTAACCTCAAATCTACGTCTTGTCTCCCCCCAATAACCTTCCACCCCCTTGCTTACCAAGAATCTATCCACCTCTGCCTTAAAAATATTCAAACATTCTGCTTCCACTACCTCTCGAGGAAAATATTTCCAAAGACTCACGATCCTCTGAGAAAGGCAGCAGGGTAGCATGGTGGTTAGCATAAATGCTTCACAGCTCCAGGGTCCCAGGTTCGATTCCCGGCTGGGTCACTGTCTGTGTGGAGTCTGCACGTCCTCCCCCTGTGTGCGTGGGTTTCCTCCGGGTGCTCCGGTTTCCTCCCACAGTCCAAAGATGTGCGGGTTAGGTGGATTGGCCATGCTAAATTGCCCGTAGTGTCCTAATAAAAGTAAGGTTAAGAGGGGGGGTTGTTGGGTTACGGGTATAGGGTGGATATGTGGGTTTGAGTAGGGTGATCATGGCTCGGCACAACATTGAGGGCCGAAGGGCCTGTTCTGTGCTGTACTGTTCTATGTTCTATGTTCTATGTTCTAAAATCTCTGAGCTATCTATCTACCTACCTACCTACCTACCTATCTATCTATCTATCTATCTATTTATCTATCTATCTATCTATCTATCTATCAATCTATCTACCTATTTATCTATCTATCTATCTATCTTTCTATGCATCCATCTATCTATCTATCTATCTTTCTCGTATCTATCTATCTATCTGTCTACATATCAATCACTTGGACTGTCTGTCTATATTTATCTATCTAACTATCGCTCTCTCTCTCAATCTATATATCTATCTAGCTAGCTATCTATCGACTTATCTATCTATCAATTAATCTATCTACATATTTATCTATGTATCTGTCCATCTATCTTTGTTCTTGTTCTTTGTATCTGTTATGGCCCAGATGGAATTGTGGATTTTACCTTCCAGGAATACACAAAGACTGAGATAAAAACCAGTTGGAAAGGTGAGCTAAGTTTGTGTGTGTGTGTGTACCAGAGGTGGGGGCCAGATTTCTGATTCAGCACGCCGTCTGGATTCTCCGTTTTGGCTGGCTGGTCAATGGGGTTTCCCATTGTGGGGCAGCCCCACGGCATCGGCTGCCGGCATAACGGAGAATCCCGATGGCGGAGAATTCAGCCCTGGGAGTCTGGAGTGAAACAAAAACAAAAAGCCAGCCAGCAGCACCACTCCCACAAAGGGTTTTTCCAGGTATTTCTCTCTCTGCTGGATTCAACCAAGCCAACAAAGAGCACAGCTGAAACCGAAACAGGGAAGCTTCTGAGCCAGACTACAAAACACTGGGATCTCAAAACCGATTATTCACCTGCTGCAGTCAGCACGACTGGGAGCAGAAATCACAATTACAACGACTGCAGTGCTTCATCATCTACTCCTCACGAGTCAAGAACTGCTTCATATACTTCTTTTAAGCTTACATACTTTGAATACCATTCTCATTTCTGATGTGCGAATATATATCCATGTTTTTTTAATTCAATTTCTTGCCTTTAATAGTTAATAAACCAATTATTTCATTAACTCAGGAAGGCGTGGTTAAATTGGCTCTCTTTAAAACATGTAGATGGGGATTGGGGCAAAGAGATCCAAGATGGAAGGAATCTTTCTTTTCAATGAGTCTTGTTGCAGTTGACAGAGGGGTTGAAGAAAGAAAGGGGGCCTGTTCGACAAAGAGAAGAGTCATGCGGACTTGAAATATTGGGCGGCATTCTCCTGTCCGCCAGCCGCATGTTTCTCGGCCGTTCTCAGGTGGCGGAATCCTATCTTCCCATCGCTTCTCAGTGGGATTTCCCAACCACCCCACGGCGCCGTGAAACACGCTGGTTCGGGTGCCCTGCCGGTGGAGAAATTGAATCGCAGCGATCAGAAAATTCCAGCCATTAACTCCGTTTCTTTCTCCACCTGCTGAGTATTTCCAGTATTTTCTATTTTATTTCAGATTTCCAGCATCTGCAGTATTTTGCTTTCATGTTGTCTTGAAGTCAGGTAATGTGTATTTCCCACGTTGAAAAAAAGAACAAATGAATGCATCTTAATTGCAGCTTTCAGATTCATGAAGGTAGGTTTTCCTCTTCATGGCTGGGTGGTGATGTGGCTGAGAGGATCACCTGATCTTTGTACAACCCGCCTCATCAGATCCCAATGATTACAGTGGAATGAAAATTGAGTGGATCCTATAACCAGTGGATAATCATCCCACCAGATCACTGTCTGGGGTAACAAATCCATGTTGTCTTCTCTAATATTTATTTCAACCTTAATATTCCCCTACATACATATGAATAATTAGGCCGTTCCAGACTGCTTCCCCCATTCAACAGGATCATGGCTGATCTGATTGTAAACTCCACCACACATTCCTGCCGGACCCGATAACCTTTCACTCCCTTATTAATCAAAAATCTAGCTTGCTCTACCACTGCCTTTTGAAGAAGAGAGTTCCAGGTACTCACGACCTTCTGAGAGAAAGAAATTCTCCTAATCTCAGTCCTAAATGAGCAACCCCTTATTTTTAAACAGCGACCCTAGGGGCGCAATTCTCTGACCCCCACGCCGGGTGGGAGAATCGCGGGAGTGCCGGGCGATTCACGCCACGCCGCCCTGGCACCCGCACGCGATTCTCCCACACCCCGAAAACGGCGTGTCGCGCCGGCGCCGGCTTCGCCCCTGAAGGTGCGGAGGACTCCGCACCTTCCGGGCCACCCGACGCTGGAGTGGTTCACCCCACTCCTTGGTGCTGGTATGGCCCGCCCCGCCGGGTAGGGGAGAATCTTGGCCCTTATCTTCATGAACCTGCTGCTTCGCTTTCCATTTATGTTTTTACTTCCAGTTTTATTCCTTTTACTATTACTGAGCCTATTCACTGAGTTCTGCTCAGTCACTGTACCCTGTACTGTGGCCCTTTTGAGCCTTGACTCAAGACTTGAGAATACCTCGTCATGTAGTCTAGTATTCCTTCACTTGCGTTCCCTTGCCTTTTGAGATCGATTTAAAACCTTAAAGCACAGAAGGAGATTACTTGGCCCATTGTTCCTCTGCTGGCCCATTGGAAGAGCTATCCAATAGTCTCACACCCCTACTCATTCCCCACAGCCCTTTCCTCTTCAAGTATATTTCCTTTAGAATGGTGCCACTGAATCTGCTTCTAGCAGCACATTCTAGATCAGAGCAACTCGCTGCTGAAAGGAAAACCTTCATATCCCCTCTGGGTCTTTTGGTAACTATCAAAGGTGCGATTCTTTGGCCTCCTTACTACTTGGTCAAGCAAAATTAGTGGGAATAGCTGGAGAGGCCTAAAACAAGAATAGCGCCAGGCGCAAAACAGTTTGCGATGTCACCGGCCCACTCCTGTAGGCGAAGTCGGGCTCTTGCCGTGAGTGCCGAGAAACCAATTATCAACACTTGAGTCCTATTTCCATACAATTAACGAGAGCGACCCCATATCCAATGGTCTCCTGTCATTCAGTGGCCTTCCCAGCAAGTGGTCATGCTGGCACCAATTGGTACACCTTTTGAACCTGGGGGAAGATCTTCTGTAGAAAGCCGAGGTGGTGGGAAGGGGTTTGAAGGGAGGGTTGGGGGGGTGGGAGGGGGTTGAAGAGGGACGGAGGTGGAGGGAGTGTTTGGGTCACATGGAGAGATGGGGATTGATGCTCCCTTGGGGTGGTGGGGGTGTAGAGGGGTTGTAGGCATTGGCGTCTACTCACTTTTGCTGCCCAGTGTAGGTCACTGATCTTTTTTTGGCACTGGAGACCAGTCCTCCTGGCCATACCCCCCGAACTCACAGCAGCCGCCACCTTACCCCAGGCAGTACTGTTGCCCTCTGGCTCACCGTCCGGGACGCTTGAGGGAAGAAGTCTCCACTACATCTAACAACATCTCCACTAAGCCATGGGGTACGGGCCTCTGGCACGGAGTCTGTCCCTGTTGCTCAGAAGGGAAGGGGGGAAAGGAGTAGAACATTAGTAATTGGGGACTCAATAGTCAGGGGCACAGATAGGAGATTTTGTGGACTCACGTTTGGTATGTTGCCTCCCAGGTGCAAGGGTACGTGATGTCTTGGATCGTGTTTTCCGGGTCCTTACGGGGGAGGGGGAGCAGCCCCAAGTCGTAGTCCACATTGGCACTAATGACATAGGTAGGAAAGGGGACAAGGATGTCAGGCAGGCCTTTAGGGAGCTAGGATGGAAGCTCAGAGCGAGAACAAACAGAGTTGTTATCTCTGGGTTGTTGCCCGTGCCACGTGATAGTGAGATGAGGAATAGGGAGAGAGAGCAATTAAACACGTGGCTACAGGGATGGTGCAGGCGGGAGGGATTCAGATTTCTGGATAACTGGGGCTCTTTCTGGGGAAGGTGGGACCTCTATAGACAGGATGGTCTACATCTGAACCTGAGGGGCACCAATATCCTGGGGGGGAGATTTGTTAGTGCTCTTTGGGGGGGTTTAAACTAATTCAGCAGGGGCATGGGAACCTGGATTGTAGTTTTGGGGTACGGGAGATTGAGAGTATAGAGGTCAGGAGCACAGATTTGACTTCGCAGGAGGGTGCCAGTGTTCAGGTAGGTGGTTTGAAGTGTGTCTACTTCAATGCCAGGAGTATACGAAATAAGGTAGGGGAACTGGCAGCATGGGTTGGTACCTGGGACTTCGATGTTGTGGCCATTTCAGAGACATGGATAGAGCAGGGACAGGAATGGTTGTTGCAGGTTCCGGGGTTTAGGTGTTTTAGTAAGCTCAGAGAAGGGGGCAAAAGAGGGGGAGGTGTGGCGCTGCTAGTCAAGGACAGTATTACGGTGGTGGAAAGGATGCTAGATGGGGACTCTTCTTCTGAGGTAGTATGGGCTGAGGTTAGAAACAGGAAAGGAGAGGTCACCCTGTTGGGAGTTTTCTATAGGCCACCTAATAGTTCTAGGGATGTAGAGGAAAGGATGGCGAAGATGATTCTGGAAAAGAGCGAAAGTAACAGGGTAGTTGTTATGGGAGACTTTAACTTTCCAAATATTGACTGGAAAAGATATAGTTCGAGTACATTAGATGGGTCATTCTTTGTACAATGTGTGCAGGAGGGTTTCCTGACACAATATGTTGACAGGCCAACAAGAGGCGAGGCCACATTGGATTTGGTTTTGGGTAATGAACCAGGCCAGGTGTTAGATCTGGAGGTAGGTGAGCACTTTGGAAACAGTGACCACAATTCGGTGACCTTTACATTAGTGATGGAAAGGGATAAGTATACCCCGCAGGGCAAGAGTTATAGCTGGGGGAAGGGCAATTATGATGCCATTAGACATGACTTAGGATGTGTTGGTTGGAGAAGTAGGCTGCAAGGGTTGGGCACACTGGATATGTGGAGCTTGTTCAAGGAACAGCTATTGCATGTTCTTGATAAGTACGTACCAGTCAGGCAGGGAGGAAGGGGTCGAGCGAGGGAACCGTGGTTTACCAAAGAAGTGGAATCTCTTGTTAAGAGGAAGAAGGAGGCCTATGTGAAGATGAGGCGTGAAGTTTCAGTTGGGGCGCTTGATAGTTACAAGGAAGCGAGGAAGGATCTAAAGAGAGAGCTGAGACGAGCAAGGAGGGGACATGAGAAGTCTTTGGCAGGTAGGATCAAGGAAAACCCAAAAGCTTTCTATAGGTATGTCAGGAATAAAAGAATGACTAGGGTAAGAGTAGGGCCAGTCAAGGACAGTGGTGGGAAGTTTTGTGTGGAGGCTGAGGAGATAAGCGAGATACTAAATGAATACTTTTCGTCAGTATTCACTCAAGAAAAAGATAATATTGTGGAGGAGAATGCTGAGACCCAGGCTATTAGAATAGATGGCATTGAGGTGCGTAGGGAAGAAGTGTTGGCAATTCTGGACAAGGTGAAAATAGATAAGTCCCCGGGGCCAGATGGGATTTATCCTAGGATTCTCTGGGAAGCCAGGGAAGAGATTGCTGAGCCTTTGGCTTTGATTTTTAGGTCATCATTGGCTACAGGAATAGTGCCAGAGGACTGGAGGATAGCAAATGTGGTCCCTTTGTTCAAGAAGGGGAGTAGAGATAACCCCGGTAACTATAGGCCGGTGAGCCTAACGTCTGTGGTGGGTAAAGTCTTGGAGAGGATTATAAAAGATACAATTTATAATCATCTAGATAGGAATAATATGATTAGGGACAGTCAGCATGGTTTTGTGAAGGGTAGGTCATGCCTCACAAACCTTATTGAGTTCTTTGAGAAGGTGACTGAACAGGTAGACGAGGGTAGAGCAGTTGATGTGGTGTATATGGATTTCAGTAAAGCGTTTGATAAGGTTCCCCACGGTCGTCTATTGCAGAAAATACGGAGGCTGGGGATTGAGGGTGATTTAGAGATGTGGATCAGAAATTGGCTAGTTGAAAGAAGACAGAGAGTGGTAGTTGATGGGAAATGTTCAGAATGGAGTTCAGTTACGAGTGGCGTACCACAAGGATCTGTTCTGGGGCCGTTGCTGTTTGTCATTTTTATAAATGACCTAGAGGAGGGCGCAGAAGGATGGGTGAGTAAATTTGCAGACGACACTAAAGTCGGTGGAGTTGTAGACAGTGCGGAAGGATGTTGCAGGTTACAGAGGGACATAGATAAGCTGCAGAGCTGGGCTGAGAGGTGGCAAATGGAGTTTAATGTGGAGAAGTGTGAGGTGATTCACTTTGGAAAGAATAACAGGAATGCGGAATATTTGGCTAATGGTAAAATTCTTGGTAGTGTGGATGAGCAGAGGGATCTCGGTGTCCATGTACATAGATCCCTGAAAGTTGCCACCCAGGTTGATAGGGTTGTGAAGAAGGCCTATGGTGTGTTGGCCTTTATTGGTAGAGGGATTGAGTTCCGGAGCCATGAGGTCATGTTGCAGTTGTACAAAACTCTAGTACGGCCGCATTTGGAGTATTGCGTACAGTTCTGGTCGCCTCATTATAGGAAGGACGTGGAAGCTTTGGAACGGGTGCAGAGGAGATTTACCAGGATGTTGCCTGGTATGGAGGGAAAATCTTATGAGGAAAGGCTGATGGACTTGAGGTTGTTTTCGTTAGAGAGAAGAAGGTTAAGAGGTGACTTAATAGAGGCATACAAAATGATCAGAGGGTTAGATAGGGTGGACAGCGAGAGCCTTCTCCCGCGGATGGAGGTGGCTAGCACGAGGGGACATAGCCTTAAATTGAGGGGTAATAGGACAGAGGTCAGAGGTGGGTTTTTTACGCAAAGAGTGGTGAGGCCGTGGAATGCCCTACCTGCAACAGTAGTGAACTCGCCAACATTGAGGGCATTTAAAAATTTATTGGATAAGCATATGGATGATAAGGGCATAGTGTAGGTTAGATGGCCTTTAGATTTTTTCCATGTTGGTGCAACATCGAGGGCCGAAGGGCCTGTACTGCGCTGTATCGTTCTATGTTCTATGTTCTATCTAGGATCCTCCCCAGGTCAGCCACCCCAGGTCAGCGGCCCCGAATCTTGGGGCTGGTCTCCCGGGCGCCATTGTTGTGAGCTGGCTGGAGTTGGCTGAGCAAGTGCAGCTTAAATGTTGCTCAACCTTGTTAGCGGGCAGGCTAGTGAACGCGCTCCCAGCGAACCGGCTGGTGATTCATATGCGGCAAGAAGTCGGTGAGGCCTCGTTAAATGGACCAATTAATGTTGACTTGCATTGTCGTTCTCGCTGGACACAGCGCCAGGAAGCTTGCGGCAATCCCCGCTGGCTACCACACTTAGAAATCTTACTGGAGGTGCGCCCCCTTAAATCTGTGTCCGTTGTTGACCAATCCTCTTGCAAACCTTTTGGAACGGTTATGCCAAGCTACTCCATCAACAGCTTCCCTGATTTTGAACACCTCTATTAAACCTTCCCTTAACCATCTCTGCTCTAAGGAGAGCAATCGTAGCTTCTCCTGTCTCTCCGTATTCACTGAAGCCCCTCACCCCTGGTCCCATTCTCGTAAATCTTCTCCGCACCCTCATTGTTCAGTCGATAGTAAATGGGGGTATTAGACGAGGCAGCTGCTGCAGATTGACACCCATTTAATGGGGCTTTTATTTCCTGTTTAAAAGGTCATTTTCCCTCTCCCAGCGTCCCATGTGAAACGCTAATTTAAACTGATTTGTTGGTATTTGGAGGGAGGTGAGGAGTTGATTTCAGCAGTTAAACTGCTTGATCTGTGTTTAAATTCCGAGGGAGTGATTGCTGTGTTCTGATTTATGTGTTTCCAGAGCTAGCAGCCAACTGTCATCTCAAGCAATATCAGGATGATTAATTGAGCCAGCAGATTTTTCCTTCACAAGGCAAGGGCAAAAATGAAATGCCATTAAAAAGAAACAAAGATAAAGAACCTCTGCAGAAATATCTCCTCGAACACAATGAAGGGTGAATATTTTGTCACAAAGATCCAATTCTAAGGAACGCTGATCAGGAGCTGACGATTCTGTGCATGTTTGAAAGGAGAGAACTGCTGACTTATCAGCAAAGTGGGGTTTCTGCCTTACAGCGAGTTTCAGTCCAGCTCATGCGCTATTAATAGTAGCTGAGAGGTCACAGTCTATGCTTTATGCTGATCCACATCACCTCACGCAAATTTGCTTAATTTGTTTCTGCTCCCTTTTCTGATAAATAGTCTTATCAATAAGATGATGGATGATGGTGCTGGGGAAACGGGATACTTTCCCAGATCAGGCTGCAAGTGTCAGGATCAAGGTTCGATCAATAAAGAAGAAAGAAAGATTTGTATTTATACAGAACCATGGGACATTGCAAAATACTATAGAGTCAATTAATTAAGTGATGTTACACCTCTACAAATCATTGGTCAGACCACATTTGGAGTATTATGTTCAGTTCTGGGCCCCTTATTTCAGAAAGGATATGAAAGCCCTGGAGAGAGTGCAGAAGAGATGTACTAGAACGATACGGGGCAACACGGTAGCATGGTGGTTAGCATAAATGCTTCACAGCTCCAGGGTCCCAGGTTCGATTCCCGGCTGGGTCACTGTCTGTGCGGAGTCTGCACGTCCTCCCCGTGTGTGCGTGGGTTTTCTCCGGGTGCTCCGGTTTCCTCCCACAGTCCAAAGATGTGCGGGTTAGGTGGATTGGCCATGCTAAATTGCCCGTAGTGTCCTAAAAAGTAAGGTTAAGGGGGGGGGTTTGTTGGGTAACGGGTATAGGGTGGATACGTGGGTTTGAGTAGGGTGATCATGGCTCGGCACAACATCGAGGGCCGAAGGGCCTGTTCTGTGCTGTTCTGTTCTATGATACCAGGAATGAAGAATTTTGGATACAAGCAAAGATTGGAGAAATTGGGCTTGTTCTCCTTGGAGATTAAGATGCAATCTTATTGAGGTGTTCAAAATTCTGAACCATTTTGACAGGGTAAAGAAGGATATTCTGTTTCCACTAGTTGGTATGTCAGTGACTAGGGGGTCACAATTTCAAGATGGTCAGTAAGAGAGCGAGGAGTGAGATGAGGAGCAATCCTTTACTCAAAGAGTTGTTGGGGTTTGGAATGTGCTGCCTGGGAGAGTGGTGGAGGTGGATTCCATAGGAGGTTTCAAAAGAGAGCTGGATATATATTTGAAAGGGATGAATTTAGACGGCTATGGAGATAGAGCTGGAGAATGGGGCTAAGTTGCTCTTTTGGGAGCCGCTGCAGACACGATGGGCCAAATTGCCTTCTCCTGTGCTGTAGATAACAAACAAACAAACAAAATTGCTTCTGGAGTTTGGTCACAGTACTAAAGCAGGGAACATAGCAGACAATCTGCACACAACAAATCGTCTACTTTTGCTTTGTTGGATGAACATTCACCAATCCTAAATCATTATTCAATCTCCTACATCCCACGCGCCATAGAGTTTACTCGTCCATTAAAACCTCTTCCACAGTCCACGTTCACTCTTCTCGAAAGCAAAGAAGTTGTGTTAATTTTATTGACGACTTCAGTTCGACCACAATTAGAATATTCAATGGGGTTGGAAGCCATACCTGAGCCATTTAACAGCCACTAATGGCCATTAAATTAGGTCAGGGTTTCTCCCACTCAGAGGATTGCCCAAACATTTCAACAAGCGGGGGCAGGCGGTGTATGGTGGAGTCAGTGCTTTGTGAAAAATTCCAGATATCAGAGCACGAGAGCATATTACAGCACTGAAGTACATTACAGCACCAGAGCATATTACAGCACTGGAGTATATTACAGCACCAGAGCATATTACAGCACTGGAGTGTATTGCAGCACTGGAAGCTATTACAGCACTGGAGTATAATCTTTATTATTGTCACAAGTTGGCTTACATTAACACGGCAATGAAGTTACTGTGAAAAGCCCCTAGTCACCACATTCCGGCACCTGATCAGCTACCCAGAGGAAGAATCCAGAATGTCCAATGCACCTAACTAACACGTCTTTCAGGACTTGTAGGAGGAAACCGGAGCACCCGGAGGAAACTCAGTCAGACACAGGAAGAACGTGCAGACTCTGCAAAGACAGTGACCCAAGCGGAAATTGAACCCGGGTCCCTGCAGCTGTGAAGCAACAGTGCGAACCATTGTGCTACCGTGCTGCCCTACTGGTGGGTATTGCAAAACTGTATGAAATTATAGCACCAGACAATATTGCAGCACTGTAGGTCAGTACAGAACTGGAGAAGAATATTACAGCACTGGGGGATATCAGAGCACTGGAGGATATTACAGCACTGGGGGATATCAGAGCACTGGAGGATATTACAGCACTGGGGGGATATCAGAGCACTGGAGGATATTACAGCACTGGGGGGATATCAGAGCACTGGAGGATATTACAGCACTGGGGGGATATCAGAGCACTGGAGGATATTACAGCACTGGAGGATATTACAGCACTCGGGGATATCAGAGCACTGGAGGATATTACAGCACTGGAGGATATTACAGCACTCGGGGATATCAGAGCACTGGAGGATATTGCAGCACTGGAGGATATTACAGCACTGGAGGATATTACAGCACTGGAGGATATTACAACACATGAGGATATTTCAACACTGGAGGATATCAGAGCACGAGAGAATATTCCAGAACTGGATGATATCAGAGCACTGGCGGATATTATAATAATCATCTTAATTACTGTCACAAATAGGCTTACGTTAACACTACAATGAAGTTACTGTGAAAATCCCCTCGTCGCCACACTACAGCATCTGTTCGGGTACACTGAGGAAGAATTCAAAATGTCCAATCCACCTAACAACAGCATGGTAGCATGGTAGCACACGTGGTACCACACGTGGCTAGCACTGTGGCAGCACAGCACCAGGGTGTGGCCAATCCACCTAACCTGCACATCTTTGGACTGTGGGAGGAAACCGGAGCACCCGGAGGAAACCCACGCAATGGGTTTGGCCATGCTAAATTGCCCTTAGTGTCCAAAAAGGTTAGGAGGGTTTATTGGGTTATGGGCATAGGGTGGAAGTGAGGGCTTAAGTGGGTCGGTGCAGACTCGATAGGCCGAATGGCCTCCTTCTGCACTGTATGTTCTATGTTCTAACACATCTTTCGGGACTTGTGGGAGGAAACTGGATCACCCGGAGGTAACCTATGCAGACATGGGGAGAACATGCAGACCGCACAGACAGTGACCCAAGCCGGGAATTGAAAGTGGGGGTCTGGAGCTGTGAAGCAACAGTATTAACCACTGTGCTACCACAGCACTTGAGGATATCAAAACACTGGAGGACATCAGAGCATTGGAGGATATCACATATCACACCACTGCAGGAAATTACAGCGTAAGTTGAAGGTGTACCTGCGCAAGTGACCCGAGGAGGTCGAGTGAAGGCAAGCATCCAGCAGAGGGCAGCAGAGCAGAGCTTCTGATTGGCTGTTCCAGGGATATTTGCATGCGTGCAGTACGGTCAGCGTAAGTTGAAGGTGGTTTGTGAAGGGGCTGTTCTCGAGTGACAGCTTTACCTGAAAAACGACTTACGTAGTGTCCCCTACACATTCTCCTCCACTAACCAAAAAAAAAAGTTCTGTCCGTCGGATTGCTAAACTCACAAGTTTTTTTTTGTTTTAGTTTTCAGTAGTTGGAAAGTTAGTTCAGTGGGAATGGAGGCTAGGGCAGTTGAATGTTCCTCCTGCAGAATGTACCTGCTGACTACTTCTGCGGGAAGTGCACCCAACTCCAGCTCCTCGAGAACCGCGTTAGGGACCTGGAGCTGGATGAACTTCGGATCATTCGGGAGGCGGAGGGGGTTATTGAGAGGAGTTATAGGGAGGTAGTCACACCTCAGGTAAAAGAAGAAGGTAGATGAGTTACCGTCAGGGGAGGGAGAGGGAACTGACAGGCAGTGCAGGGATCCCATTTGGTCATTCCCCTCTATAACAAGTATACCGTTTTGGATACTGTTGCGGGGGACGACTTACCAGGGGTAAGCAATGGGGCACAGGTCTCTGGCACAGAGTCTGTCCCTGTTGCTCAGAAGGGAAGGGAGAAGAGGAACGGAGCACTTGTCATTGGGGACTCCATAGTTAGAGGAACAGACAGGAGGTTCTGTGGGAACGAAAGAGACTCACGGTTGGTGTGTTGCCTCCCAGGTGCCAGGGTTCGTGATGTCTCTGATCGTGTTTTTGGGATCCTTAAGGGGGAGGGGGAGCAGCCCCAAGTCGTGGTCCACATAGGTACCAACGACATAGGTAGGAAGAGAGATGGGGATTTGAGTCAGAAATTCAGGGAGCTAGGGTGGAACCTGAGATCTAGAACAAACAGAATTGTTATCTCTGGGTTGTTACCCGTGCCACGTGCTAGCGAAGTGAGAAATAAGGAGAGAGAGGAGTTGAACACGTGGCTACAGGGATGGTGCAGGAGGGAGGGTTTTGGTTTCCTGGATAATTGGGGCTCATTTTGGGGTAGGTGGGACCTCTACAAACAGGATGGTCTTCATCTGAACCAGAGGGGTACCAATATCCCGGGGGGGGAGATTTGCTAGTGCTCCTCGGGAGGGTTTAAACTAATTCAGCAGGTGGATGGAAACCTAAATTGTAGTCCCAGTGTACAGGATGTTGAGAGTAGTGAGGTCAGGGATAGGGTTAAAAGTTCGAAAGAGGGCACCGGCAAGCAGGACGCTGGTTTGAAGTGTGTCTACTTCAACGCCAGGAGCATCAGGAATAAGGTGGGTGAGCTTATAGCATGGGTTGGTCCCTGGGATCTCGATGTTGTGGCGATTTCGGAGATGTGGGTAGAGCAGGGACAGGAATGGTTGTTGTAGGTTCCAGGATTTAGATGTTTCTGTAAGAACAGAGAAGATGGTAAAAGAGGGGGGGGGTGTGGCATTGTAAATCAAGGAAAGTATTACGGTGGTAGAAAAGACGTTTGAGGACTTGTCTACTGAGGTAGTATGGGCCAAAGTTAGGAACAGGAGAGGAGAGGTCACCCTGTTGGGAGTTGTCTATAGACCTCCGAATAGTTCCAGAGATGTAGAGGAAAGGATTGCAAAGATGATTCTCGACAGGAGCAAGAGTAACAGGGTAGTTGTTATGGGGGACTTTAACTTTCCAAATATTGACTGGAAATACTATAGTTCGAGTACTATAGATGGGTCAGTTTTTGTGCAGTGTGTGCAGGAGGGTTTTCTGACACAGTATGTAGACAGGCCAACAAGGGGTGAGGCCACATTGGATTTGGTACTGGGTAATGAACCCGGCCAGGTGTTAGATTTAGATGTAGGTGAGCACTTTGGTGATAGTGATCACAATTTGGTTATGTTTACTTTAGCAATGGGCAGGGATAGGTATATTCTGCAAGGCAAGAATTATAGCTGGGGGAAAGGCAATTATGATGCTATTCGGCAAGATTTAGGATGTATAGGATGGGGAAGGAAACTGCAGGGGATGGGTACAATCGAAATGTGGAGCTTTTTCAAGGAACAGCTACTGCGTGTCCTTGATAAGTATGTACCTGTCAGGCAGGAAGGAAGTTATCGAGCAAGGGAACCGTGGTTTACTAAGGAAGTTGAAGCACTTGTCAAGAGGAAGAAGAAGGCTTATGTTAGGATGAGACATGAAGGCTCAGTTAGGGCACTTGAGAGTTACAAGTTAGCCAGGAAGGACCTAAAGGGAGAGTTGAGAAGAGCGAGGAGAGGACACGAAAAGTCGTTGGCGGATAGGATCAAGGGAAACCCTAAGCCTTTCTATAGGTATATCAGGAACAAAAGAATGGCTAGAGTAAGATTAGGGCCAATCAAGGATAGTAATGGAAAGTTGTGTGTGGAATCAGAGGAGATAGGAGAAGCGTTAAATCGATATTTTTCGTCAGTGTTTACACTGGAGAAAGACAATATTGTCGAGGAGACTACTCAGGTTCAGTCGACCAGGCTAAATGGGATTGAGGTTCACAAGGAGGAGGTGTTAGCAATTTTGGAAAATGTAAAAATAGATAAGTCCCCTGGGCCAGATGGGATTTATCCTAGGATTCTCTGGGAAGCCAGCGAGGAGATTGCAGAGCCTTTGTCCTTGATCTTTATGTAGTCTTTGTCGACAGGAATAGTGCCGGAAGACTGGAGGATAGAAAATGTTGTCCCCTTGTTCAAGAAGGGGAGTAGAGACAACCCTGGTAATTATAGACCTGTGAGCCTTACTTCGGTTGTGGGTAAAATGTTGGAAAAGGTTATAAGAGATAGGGTTTATAATCATCTTGAAAAGAACAAGTTGATTAGCGATAGTCAACACGGTTTTGTGAAGGGTAGGTCATGCCTCACAAACCTTATTGAATTTTTTGAGAAGGTGACCAAACAGGTGGATGAGGGTAAAGCAGTTGATATGGTGTATATGGATTTCAATAAGGCGTTTGATAAGGTTCCCCACGGTAGGCTATTGCAGAAAATAAGGAAGTATGGGATTGAAGGTGATTTAGCGGTTTGGATCAGTAATTGGCTAGCTGAAAGAAGACAGAGGGTGGTGGTTGATGGCAAATGTTCATCCTGGAGTTCAGTTACTAGTGCTGTACCGCAAGGATCTGTTTTGGGGCCACTGCTGTTTGTCATTTTTATAAATGACCTGGAAGAGGGTGTAGAAGGATGGGTTAGTAAATTTGCAGATGACACGAAGGTCGGTGGAGTTGTGGATAGTGCTGAAGGATGTTATAGGTTACAGAGGGACAGAGATAAGCTGCAGAGCTGGGCTGAGAGGTGGCAGATGGAGTTTAATGCGGAAAAGTGTGAGGTGGTTCACTTTGGAAGGAGTAACAGGAACGCAGATTACTGGGCTAATGGCAAGATTCTTGGTAGTGTAGATGAACAGAGAGATCTCAGCATCCAGGTACATAAATCCCTGAAAGTTGCCACCTAGGTTAATAGGGCTGTTAAGAAGGCATATGGTGTGCTAGCCTTTATCAGTAGGGGGATTGAGTTTCGGAGCCACAAGGTCATGCTGCAGCTGTACATAACTCTGGTGCGGCCGCTCCTGGAGTACTGCATGCAGTTCTGGTCACCACATTATAGGAAGGATGTGGAAGCTTTGGAAAGGGTTCAGAGGAGATTTACTAGGATGTTGCCTGGTATGGAGTGAAGATCTTACGAGGAAAGGCTCAGGGACTTGAGGTTGTTTTCGTTAGAGAGGAGAAGGCTGAGAGGTGACTTAATAGAGACATATAAGATAGTCAGAGGGTTAGATAGGGTGGACAGTGAGAGTCTCTTTCCTCGGATGGGAATGACCAACACGAGTGGACATAGCTTTAAATTGAGGGGTAGTAGATATAGGACAGATGTTAGTGGCAGTGTCTTTACTCAGAGAGTAGTACGGGTGTGGAACGCCCTGCCTGCAACAGTAGTAAACTCGCCAACTTTAAGGGCATTTAAGTGGTCACTGGATAGATATATGGATGAAAATGGAATACTGTAGGTCAGATAGGCTTCAGATGGTTTCACAGGTCGGCGCAACATCGAGGGCCGAAGGGTCCGTACTCCGCTGTAATGTTCTATGTTCTAGCACATGAGTCACACCTCTAATTGGGATTAATCCACCAGGTGACACCACAGTTATACATGCATGAAGGAAATTCTGAGAAAATAGAATAGGGAAATCTGCAGAGATTAATCCTGAGAGCAGGAAAGAAAAAAAAAATGGCTTTAATATCGTGGCTGTGAGGACAACACTGAGACGTCATCCCACAAAAACAGTGCTGAGGTGCAGACAGGATAAAATAAATCAAGAGCCTGGTAATAGGCAGAGCAGATCATCCATGATCAGGTGAGTTCTGGTGACTGAAGAGGTTTCTAGCTGGAGAAGACAGTGAGAACACAGTTGGAAATGGCGCTTGTTACAGGATCAAAGAGAAAAAGACCTAGTAAGAAAAAGAGGCATACATAAGATCCTCAGTTGGTTGTTTGGATTGGATTGGATTGGATTGGATTTGTTTATTGTCACGTGTACCGAGGTATAGTGAAAAGTATTTTTCTGCAAGCAGCTCAACAGATCATTCAGCACATGGGAAGAAAAGGGAATTAAATAAAATTCATGAAAATACACAATAGGACAACACAATATATACAATGTAACTCCATAAGCATTGGCATCGGATGAAGCATACAGGGTGTAGTGTTAATGAGTTCAGTCCATAAGAGGGTCATTTAGGAGTCTGGTGACGGTGGGGAAGAAGCTTATTTTGAGTCTGTTTGTGCGTGTTCTCAGACTTCTGTATCTCCTGCCCGATGGAAGAAGTTGGAAGAGTGAATAAGCAGGGTGGGAGGAATCCTTGATTATGCTGCCCGCTTTCCTCAGGCAGTGGGAGGTGTAGATGGAGTCCATGGATGGGAGGCAGGTTTGTGTGATGGACTGGGCGGTATTCACGACTCTCTGAAGTTCCTTGCGGTCCTGGGCCAAGCAGTTGCCATACCAGGCTGTGATGCAGCCCGATAGGATGCTTTCTATGGTGCATCTGTAAAAGTTGGTAAGGGTTAATGTGGACATGCCGAATTTCCTTAGTTTCCTGAGGAAATATAGGCGCTGTTGTGCTTTCTTGGTGATAGCGTCGATGTAAGTGGTCCAGGACAGATTTTTGGTGATGTGCACCCCTAGGAATGTGAAACTGCTAACCATCTCCACCTCGGCCCCGTTGATGCTGACAGGGGTGTGTACAGTACTTTGCTTCCTGAAGTCAATGACCAGCTCTTTAGTTTTGCTGGCATTGAGGCAGAGATTGTTGTCGTTACACCACTCAACCAGTTTCTCTATCTCCCTCCTGTATTCTGGCTCGTCGTTATTCGAGATCCGGCCCACTATGGTCGTATCGTCAGCAAACTTGTAGATGGAGTTGGAACCAAGTTTTGCCACGCAGTCGTGTGTGTACAGGGAGTAGAGTAGGGGGCGGAGTACGCAGCTTTGCGTGGCACCGGTATTGAGGACTATTGTGGAGGAGGTGTTGGTGGAGAGCCAAGTCCTAGGTTTTGGAGCTTTGATATGAGCTTGGCTGGGATTATGGTGTTGAAGGCAAAGCTGTAGTCAATAAATAGGAGTCTGCTACAGAAATTGGTACAGAAATTGAGAATTACTATAAAAAGAGACATGTTGTTGAAGCTTTTCATCTTGCACTCATCAGGACAATTCTCAAGAATACCACATGTAAAGGATACAGCAATTTATACTTGAGAAGAGAGTGCTGAATGGTTGACAAGTAGACTCTGATTGGTAAATGTGTTGCCAAGGGAAATACACCAGTTAACTGATGGCTGCTGATTTAATTGATGATTTAACCTCCGAGTGTCAACTAACCTACCTTCGGATAAGACACTCCATTCAACCTTTGGGCTCCTGTAAATCCGTAACTGGCATCTTTCATTGCTCTGAGCCCCTCTCCTACTTTATCCCTCTTTTATTGTATGAGTGCAAAAAGGGGCAGATGTTGCAAAACCCCTTTTCCGCGTTTTGTCTCTGTAAAATAAACCAACCCTTTTCTTTAATCCTACTTTGAGTTTGGTGTGCGAGTTATTCAAAGAAGATTGGAACATTTCCAAATTGGGGAAAATGCACCATTTTTGAAGGGAGAATCCGAATTCAAACACATCTTTCTGGCAGATAGTGAGGGGAGAAATCAGGGCAGTTTAAATTAATGTTACCCCCCACCCCCCTCCCCACCACCACCACCTCTCCATAACAGAAGTACATCAGCTGGGGGAAATTATCTGTTTATTTATTTTTTTATTCGTTCATGGGATCTGGGCTACATTGGCTGTGCCAACATTTATTGCCCGTCCCTAATTGCCTTTGAACTGAATAGCCCATTTCAAAGGGCATTTAATGAGTCACCAACACTGCTGTGTTCTTGAGTCAAAGAACAAAGAACAAAGAAAATTACAGCACAGGAACAGGCCCTTCGGCCCTCCCAGCCTGCGCCGATGCAGATCCTTTATCTAAGCCTGTCTTCTATTTTCCAAGGTCTTCTTCCCTCTGTTCCTGTCCATTCATATACCTGTCAAAATGCCTCTTAAATTATGCTATCGTGCCCGCCACTACCACCTCCGCTGGTAAAGCGTTCCAGGCACCCACCACCCTCTGCGTAAAAAACTTTCCACGCAAATCTCCCTTAAACTTTCCCCCTCTCACCTTGAAATCGTGACCCCTTGTAACTGACACCCCCACTCTTGGAAAAAGCTTGTTGCTATCCACCCTGTCCATACCTCTCATAATTTTGTAGACCTCAATCAGGTCCCCCCTCAACCTCCGTCTTTCCAACGAAAACAATCCTAATCTACTCAACTTTTCTTCATAGCTAGCACCCTCCATACCAGGCAACATCCTGGTGAACCTCCTCTGCACCCTCTCCAAAGCATCCACATCCTTCTGGTAATGTGGCGACCAGAACTGCACGCAGTATTCCAAATGTGGCCTAACCAAAGTCCTATACAACTGTAACATGACCTGCCGACTCTTGGACTCAATACCCTGTACGATGAAGGCAAGCATGCTGTATACCTTCTTGACCACTCTATCAACCTGCGTGGCCACCTTCGGGGTACAATGGACCTGAACTCCCAGATCTCGCTGTACATCAATTTTCCCCAGGACCCTTCCATTGACCATATAGTCCGGTCTTGAATTTGATCTTCCAAAATGCATCACCTCGCATTTGCCTGGATTGAACTCCATCTGCCATTTCTCTGCCCAACTCTCCAATCTATCTATATTTTGTTGTATTCTCCTTGCTATCTGCGAGGAGATGTACCACCACATGTAGGCCAGACGAGGTAAGGAGGGCAGATTTCAATCCCTAAAGGACATTAGTGTTCTTTACAACAATCGGCAATGGTTTCAAGCTCATCATTAGATTGGGATAATTCCAGCTTTTTATTGAAGACAAATTTCACCATCTGCCATGGTGGCATTCAAACCCAAGTCCCCGGAGGATAACTCTGGGTCTCTGGATTATCAGTCCTGTGACAATACCTCGACAACACTGCCTCTAAATTTTGTAAATATTGAGTAATTCTATGCAACATATTATCATCGACTCTCCCCCACCCATTGAATTCCCAATCTCAGAGTTTGTCCACTGTACAATATTATGGACTCTGAGGCAAGATCATTATTTCAGTTTGAAATTCAGTTGAGAGCAAGGATGTGGTGAAGGCTGACATCAATGACCCTGTGCAGGTTAGTTTAGGTCCTTGTCTGCACTATAGGTTATTTGCCATTCAATACAGATTACAATATCAAATGGTGCAATCACCGTCAGAACAAAGCTCAGACAATTGAAGCAAAGATCTCCAAATTTATTAAGGTCCGAGGTCAAGGATCAATGAGACTGGAGGAAGCTTAATTTATGCATTGGTTTTCTAAAACGCAGCAGAGTAAATTAGAGTGTGAGGGTGGAAGATATGGGAGAGAATTCTCCGCAAAGGATGACACTAAGAACAGGCTCTGCTACATTTCTACAATGCAACTTTGAACCCAGTTAGACAATTAACTGAGAGGACTATAAATCAATTCCCTGGTAACATTCAGAAAAAGAGAGAGTCTGCGGACTGCGATTTATCATCCCTAAGGAGGAATTCTACCGATTTGCCTCTCTCTGCATCACTGTGTATCCATAATAATTCAACGTGTGACAAGTCTAATGGGACAGATTGTGGACCATTCACAAGATGCACTGCAGGAACTCACCAAGGCTCATAGAATGCCATCATGCAGAAAGAGGCCATTTGGCCCATTGAGTCTGCACCGACACTTCGAAAGACCACCCGACCTAGGTCCAGTAACCTCACCCAACTGGTGGACAATTAGGGGCAACTTAGCATCGCAAATCCACCGAACCTGCATATCTTTGGACTGTGGGAGAAAATCGGATCACCCGGAGGAAATCCACAGACATAGGGAGAATGTGCAAACTCCACACAGTCACCCAAGGTCGGAATTGAACGTGGCCTGTGGCGCTGAGAGAGAACAGTGCTAACCTCTGTGCCACCGTGCCTCATTCAACAGAACCCACAACCACCACCATCTAAAAGTAGATAGTGGGGAACACCACCAACTGGAAATTCCCCTCCAAGTCACTCACCATTCTGACTTGGCAATATATTCCTTCACTGTCGCTGAGCCAATATACGGGAACTCCCTCTCTAACAGCACTGTGGGTGTACCTACATAGATACATAGAACAGTACAGCACAGAACAGGCCCTTCGGCCCTCGATGTTGTGCCGAGCAAATGATCACCCTACACAAACACACGTATCCACCCTATACCCGTAACCCAACAACCCCCACCCCCCTCCCTTAACCTTACTTTTTAGGACACTACGGGCAATTTAGCATGGCCAATCCACCTAACCCGCACATATTTGGACTGTGGGAGGAAACCGGAGCACCAGGAGGAAACCCACGCACACACGGGGAGGACGTGCAGACTCCGCACAGACAGTGACCCAGCCGGGAACTGAACCTGGGGCCCTGGAGCTGTGAAGCATTTATGCTAACCACCATGCTACCGTGCTGCCCCTACACGTCAGGGAATGCAACAGTTCAAGAAGGAAGCTCACCACAACCTCCTCAAGGGGCATTTAGGGATTGGTAAATAAATGTTGGCCTACCAGCGATACCCAAATCCCAAGAATAAATTTAGAAAAACACACTTTTCCCTATCATGGACTCTATTCATCTGCTCATTCTTCCAGGAAACTAGCAACAGGAATAGAAGCAGAAAATTGAGGAAATACACAGATCAGGCAGCATTGGGGCTGGTTTAGCACACTGGGCTAAATTGCTGGCTTTTAAAACAGACCAAGGCAGGCCAGCAGCACGGTTCAATTCCCGTACCAGCCTTCCCGAACAGGCACCGGAATGTGGCGACTAGGGGCTTTTCACAGTAACTTCATTGAAGCCTACTTGTGAGAATAAGCGATTTTCATTTCATTCATTTCATTGTGGAGAGAGAGAAAAACAGTATTGATGTTTCAATGATCTTTCATTAGAACTAGAATAAGTTAGAGACAAAATAGTTTCCAGTAAGTGAAAAAAACACAAAAGGGAATGTCTGTGATAGTGTGGAAGATGGGAGAGAATATTTGACAAAAGGGTTGATGGTGCAATGCCAAAAGGAATAGTAATGGGAACATAAGAAAAAAAATGTGACGAGAGGAGGTGTGAATGGCAGAAACGTGAGCAGCTGCTTGCCGAATGCAAAAAATCAAGGAAAACAATATTAAAACTATAACTGACAAAAAGAAAGAAAACAGAATAGAGAAACAGACTATGGCCTGAAATTGTTGAACTAAATGTTGGAAAGTGCTTACTTGAAAGATGAGTCGCTGTTCCTCAAGTTTGCATTGAACATTTTGGGACAGTGCAGCAGACCAAGGATAGGGATGCCAGTGTAAGAGTATGGTGCAGAATTAAAACAGCAGGTGACCAAAAGCTCAGAGTTATGCTTGCAACATGAATAGAGGTGCTCAACAAAGCAATCGGTCATCTGCAAATTAGAGGAGACCACATTTTGAGAAGCGAATACAGCATACTAAATTGAAAGAAGTGCACCATAAATCGCTGTGTCAAAAAGGGTGTTTGGTCCTTAGATGACAAGGGGAGAGGAGTTAAAATGGTAGGCGTTACATCTCCTTTGTGTGGGAGTGATTGAGTAGGAACAGGAATGATCATTCAGCACTGTGATGACCTTTGAACTGGAAGCAGTGTAGTGAGGAAAATTTGTAATTTTGTAATGTCTGTGGAATCTGTAATTGTTTTTGAGAATGACCGAAAATAGCTGCAAATGGTTTTGGGCATTACTGAAGAAACAAAAGGCATACTGGTGAAGCTTTTCATTCTGTACTCAATTGGACAGACACAAGAATGCCAAATTTAAAAGCGAGCAACAATTTATCCTGCATGGCAAAAGGATGCTGATTGGTTTGCAAGTTGGTTCTGATTGATCGAGTCATTGCCATTGCAAATTCAAGAGTGTGGTAACTAGAGCATAGTTATGATACCCTGGCACGGTCAGTTCCAGTTCCACATACCCCGGAGTCACAACACAAGTGAATTAACCAACAATTCTTCTACTTAGACAGAAAGACTTGGCTCTCAGCTGCCTAATAATCACATTCACCTGATTTGTGGAACAAGGGGCCGAATAAAGCAAATACATGAGCAAGAGCAGCATAGGGTGTCATAGAATTTACAGTGCAGCAGGAGGCCATTCGGCCCATCAAGTCTGCACCGGTTCTTTGAAAGAGCACCCTATCCAAGCCCACATCTCCACCCTATCCCCATAACCCAGTAACCCCATCCAACACTCAGGGTAATTTTGAACACTAAGAGAAAATTATCGCCAATCCACCTAACCTACACATCTTTGGACTGTGGGAGGAAACCGGAGCACCCGGAGGAAACACACGCACACACGGGGAGAACCCCGTGACAGTGACAGTGAACCAAGCCAAAATCAAACCTGGGACCCTGGAGCTGAGAAGCAGTTGTGCTAACCACCATGCTACCGTGCTGCCGTAATTGCCCTAGTGTTCTTACAGGGAACAGATCAGTCCAAGGGGGAGTCGTTGAGATGTCTTGTAGCTATGGGGAAGAAGCTGTTCCTATGTCTGGATATGTGGGTCTTCAGACTTCTGTACCTTCTGCCTGATGGAAGGGTCTGGAAGAAGGCAAAGCCTGGGTGGGAAGAGTCTCTGATAATGCTGTCTGCCTTCCTGAGGCAGCGGGAGGTGTATACAGAATCAATGTGGGGGTGGAAAGCTTGTGTGAAGCTTGTGTGGTGCGTTGGGCAACAACAATGTGTTGTGAAACAATGCTGAAATAAAAAGCTCGAGAACTTGGTCCATAAAGTATCACCTGCCATCCTCTTCAATCCTTCCTTCAATGTCTGTACAGCTCGCTCTGCCAAGACATTGAAGCTGGATGAAATGGTATGGTACACAGACAACATATTCCATTCCTTTGCATAAACTCTTGGAACAACTCACTCATAAATGTTGCACCATTATCAGAAACGAGAGAAACCAGTAACGCATGAGCTGCAAAGACTTGGCCCCATGTTCTCTATGGTACAAGGAGCTGTCTGGGACTGGGAGTTACTGTATACTTCTAACCACTTAGAATGTGAACCAACAATGATTATCCATAGAATTAACAGTGCAGAAGGAGGCCATTCGGCCCATCGAATCTGCACTGGCTCCTGGAAAGAGCACCCTACCCAAGGTTAACACCTCCACCCTATCCCCATAACCCAGTAACCCCACCCAACACTAAGGGCAATTTTGGACACTAAGGGCAATTTATCATGTCCGATCCACCTAACCTGCACATCTTTGGACTGTGGGAGGAAACCGGAGTACCCGGAGGAAACCCACGCACACACAGGGAGGATGTGCAGACTCCGCACAGACAGTGACCCAAGCCGGAATCGAACCTGGGACCCTGGAGCTGTGAAGCGATTGTGCTATCCACAATGCTACCGTGCTGCCCCATGTGACCCATGAAAGGACCTGCAAAATGCACATGAATTTTCGCCCAAGGACTATAGGCCACTCCCAAGGATGTAATTGTGCTAGTGAAACCATCCTTTGATTAGGTTGACATACAGAACTGGATTTCACTATCTTCTCCAAATCCTGGTCCATATTAGGCCACCAAACATATGACCTGGCTAGACTTTTCTTTCGAGAGGCATCTGGACGAGCCTCATGAATTTCAGCCATTACTATGCGAACGACCGGGGGCGGGGGTGGAACAACCACTCTCGACCCAACAGTTTGCAACTATCCTGCAGTTAACTTGCCTTTGACTAAGCCCATCCTTGCGCCTCACATAAGGCTTCAATGATAAATGGCCATCCTTGAATCGGAAATCTTTTAACTTGTGACAAAGTAGGATCTCTGTCCGTCCACTGCTTAACTTGTTCAGCACTCACTGGAGATTGGGCAAGTACCTCGAGTGAGAAAATCATCTCAGAAGGACAATACCTGGGTTGGCAAATCTGTTAGCATTGTCCTTCCCTGCCCTGTACACAATGCTGTACTGATATGCTGACAATGTAAGCAGCAAGCGCTCCATTCTCGATGAGACCAATGGTCCGATCGGAATACATTTTGTCTCACTGAAAAGACTCAACAGCTTGTGGTCGGTACATATGGTGAATAAACAGCCAAAGGTAGTGATGGAATCTTTTTATTGCAAACGTGTTGATTAGGCACTCTTTGTCCAACTGTGAATACCACTCTTCAGCCTTTGTCAGCATGCAAGATGCATAGCCAATGGGTTTTTTGGACCTGTCCTCTATTAACTGAGAAAGTACCAGCCCCACATCGTGGGGTGAGGCATCACAGAACAAAATAAGTTCCTTTTGTGGATCAATCTGGACTAGCAGGTTTGTCGATTTCAGCAACGTTTGAAAGTGTAGGAACTCCCATTTCCATTTGGTTTCTGTGTGCAGAAGTAGGTACAGTAGAGCCAACACTGTAGACAGGTCTGCATGTCCATAACTGTTTATCAAACCTACAAATAACCTGAGTTCAGCCACATTCCTGGGCTACCTTCAATGGCTTGAACTTTCCTTTCCACAGGAGCTAAGCCTCGTGCAGTAATTCTGTGGCCTAGATATTCCACACTGGGTGCCTGAAAACTTGCTCTGCTTCAGACACAATCCCACCTCTGAAAACCTTTTTTAACTCAATCTGGGTGGCTGAGCTGCTCCTCCTCAGTCGAACATGAAATCAAAGTGTCATCTAAGTAGCCTGCAACCTGAGGAATGCCTTGTAACAGGTTGTTCATTTGGAAGATCACCAGACTGGAGGAAATGCCAAAAACCAAACGACTAGACACGAACAACCTTTTTATGCACCTTGATAGTCACATATTGCTCAAACCTTCCTGTAACAAAAGTAATTGATAGGCTTGGCTCATTTCCAGTTATGAAAATATTCTTCCTCCTGAAAGGTTGAAAAGAGATCTTCACCCCTCAACAACGGGTAAGCGTCCAGCTTGGAAACCTAATAATAATAATAATCACTATTAGTGTCACAAGTAGGCTTACATTAACACTGCAATGAAGTTACTGTGAAAATTCCCTAGTCTCCACATTCCGGCACTTGCTCGAGTACACTGAGGGAGAATTCAGAAACTCCAATTCACCTAACAGCACGTCTTTCGGGATCTGTGGGAGGAAACCGGAGCACCCTGAGGAAACCCACACAGACACGGGAGAACGTGCAGACTCCGCACAGTCAGTGACCCAATCCAGAATCGAACCTAAGACCTTGGCACTGTGAAGCAACAGCACTAACCACTGTGCGACCGTGCCGTCCACAGTAAATGGTAAGTTTGCAATCTCCACATCTGCACGCAGTACCATCACATTTAAAAACAGGAACAATTGGAGCTGCCCAACGTGAAGACTAAATGGGCTCCATAATTCCTAGCCTTTGCAGCCGCTCCAACTCCTCCTCCAATTTGCCTCAGTTTCCGTAGTGGAGCTAAATTTTTCATGAGCTTATAAGTCTTCATCCCACACACAGTCAAGAGAATTGGGTGTTTTCTAGCCTCGTCTGCGAACCTATGTGCAGGAAAAAATGTTCCAGCCATTCCACATACTCAGTCCAGTACTCGGTTTCTTCAGTAAACTCACTGATAGACTCAAACATAGCCATGGTGCTGCTAACTTTTCCTCCATCCGTAAACTAAGCAAAACCTTGTGTTGAACGTGCTGAAACTTGAATTTTTCTATTACTCTCGTCGCCAAAAAGATGTGGTAACATAAGCACAAAAAGGAAGTCAAAATGCATTAATCTTAAAGTTTGAGTTAATCTTCTTAAATATATGAAAATTATGAGGTTTAAAATACAAAATGGACTCAAAAGTAGGGGTAGCTAGTTAAACATCGCAATAACAATAACAGATTAGAATTATAACTTTTGACATTTCAATATAAATATACACAAATAACAACTAATTACATCATAACATTTACTGATGACAGCAGCGATGGAATTAAATAAGAAGATGCATAATAATAACACTCGATAACAAAGAGGAAGCTATTGCCCTCCACACTTCTGTTTATTTTTAGAATGTGCAATCTCTGGACATGTTCCTTTTGCCTGCAGAGGGCAGCAGAGTGGAGCTACTGATTGGCTGTTCCGGGGAGATTTGCATACGTGCAGTGCGGTCAGCGTAATTTGAAGGTGTACCTGTGCAAGAGACCCGAGGTGTTCGAGTGAAGGCAAGCATCCAGCAGAGGGCAGCAGAGCGGAGCTACTGATTGGCTGTTCCGGGGGAATTTGCATACGTGCAGTGCGGTCAGCGTAATTTGAAGGTGTACCTGTGCAAGAGACCCGAGGTGTTCGAGTGAAGGCAAGCATCCAGCAGAGGGCAGCAGAGCGGAGCTACTGATTGGCTGTTCCAGGGGGATTTGCATACGTGCAGTGCGGTCAGCGTAATTTGAAGGTGTACCTGTGCAAGAGACCCGAGGTGTTCGAGTGAAGGCAAGCATACAGCAAAGGGTAGCAGAGCGGAGCTACTGATTGGCTGTTCCGGGGGGATTTGCATACGTGCAGTGCAGTCAGCGTAATTTGAAGGTGGTTTGTGAAGGGGCTGTTGTCAAGTGACAGTTAAACCCAAAACACTTCCTCAGTGTTTCCCTCCCTACTCCCTCCTCAAACCAAAAAAACAACCGTGGTTGTCAGGAAGGTAAGTTTATCTCTTTAAAAACTTACCTTGAAGGGTGACATCACAGCAAAGCAGTGACCTGATTGGCTGGTCAGGAACTTGCTCCAATTAGCAGTTGGGAGAAATTTAACTCTTCATGTGTTGGTGAGTATTGTGATTGGTAAGTAAAATCTTTATTCCTTTCATTTATTAATTATTTGATACTATATTTGTAATCAGTTAAGGGAAAGGGTAAAAATGGCAGGAGAGCCCAGACCCGTGTTATGCTCCTCGTGCGCAATGTGGGAGGTCAGGGACGCGGCCGATGCCCCAGACTCCTTCATGTGCGGGACGTTTGTCCAGCTGCAGCTCCTGTTAGACCGCATGACGGCTCTGGAGCTGCGGATGGACTCACTTTGGAGCATCCGCGATGCTGAGGAGGTCGTGGATAGCACGTTCAGTGAGTTGGTCACACCGCAGATTAGAATTGGTGATGGAGACAGGGAATGGGTGACCAAAAGGCAGAGAAAGAGCTGGAAGGCAGTGCAGGTGTCCCCTGCGTTCATCTCTCTCCAAAACAGGTATACCGTTTTGGACACTGTTGGGGAGATGACTCACCAGGGGAAGGCAGTAGTAGCCAGGCTCATGGCACCGTGACTGGTTCTGCTGCACAGAAGGGTGGGGAAAAGACTGGCAGGGCTATAGTCATAGGGGATTCAATCGTAAGGGGAGTAGACAGGCATTTCTGTGGTCGAAAACGAGACTCCCGAATGGTATGTTGCCTCCCGGGTGCTCGGGTCAGGGATGCCTCCGATCGGCTGCAGGACATACTGAAGGACAAGGGTGAACAGCCAGTTGTCGTGGTGCATATAGGCACCAACGATATAGGTAAAAAACGGGATGAGGTCCTACAATCAGAATTTAGGGAGTTAGGAGATAAGTTAAAAAGTAGGACCTCAAAGGTAGTAATCTCAGGATTGCTACCAGTGCCACGGGACAGTCAGAGTAGAAATTCAAGAATAGTCAGAATGAATACGTGGCTTGACAGATGGTGCAGGAGGGAGGGGGGTTCAGATTTTTGGGACATTGGAACCGGTTCTGGGGGCGGTGGGACCATTAAAAACCGGATGGTCTACACCTGGGCAGGACTGGAATCAATGTCCTAGGGGGTGCTTTTGCTAACACTGTTGGGGAGGTTTTAAACTAATGTGGCAGGAGGATGGGAACCAGATTAGGAAGTTAGAGGTCAGTAAAGAAGCAGCAACTAAAGCCAGTAAGGTAGGAGACAATGAACTCAATGTGACTAAGGGGCAGAGTCGACAGGAAGAGATGATGAACGCAAAGGTGGTCTGAGGTGCATTTGTTTTAATGCGAGAAGTGTAGCAGGTAAGGCAGACAAACTTAGGGCTTGGATCAGTACCTGGGAATATGATGTTATTGGTATTACTGAGACTTGGTTGAGGGAAGGGCAGGATTGGCAACTGAATATTCCAGGGTATAGATGCTTCAGGAGGGATAGAGAGGGAGATAGAAGGGGGGGAGGAGTTGCATTATTCATCAGAGATGATATCACAGCTGTGATTAAGGAGGGCACGATGGAGGATTCGAGCACTGACGCAGTATGGGTGGTGCTGAGAAATAGGAAGGGTGCAGTAACATTGTTGGGACTTTACTACAGGCCTCTCAATAGCGAGCATGAAGTAGAGGTACAAATATGGAGACAGATTATAGAAAAATGTAGGGGCAATAGGGTGGTTGTGATGGGAGATTTTAACTTCCGCAACATTGAATGGGATTTGTGTAGTGTTGGAGGCGTAGATGGAGCAGAGTTTGTAAGGAGCATCCAGGAGAGTTTTTTAGAGCAGTGCATCTTGTAAATGGTACACACTGCCTGTTCTGTGCAACCGTGCTGGAGGGATTGAATGTCCAGCTGCAGCTCTTGTTAGACCGCATGACGGCTCTGGGACTGCAAATGGACTCACTTTGGAGCATCCACGATGCTGAGTAGGTCGTGGATAGCACGTTTAGCGAGTTGGTCACACCACAGATTAGGATTGGTGAGGGAGAAAGGGAATGGGTGACCAAAAGGCAGAGAACAAGCAGGAGGGCAGTGCAGTCCCCTGCGGTCATCTCCCTCCAAGACAGGTATACCATTTTGGATACTGTTGGGGGAGATGGCTCAGGGTGCATTTGTTTTAATGCAAGAAGTGTAGTAGGTAAGGCAGATGAATTTTGGGCTTGGATTAGTACCTGGGAGTATGATGTTATTGCTATTACTGAGACTTGGTTGAGGGAAGGGCATGATTGGCAACTAAATATCCCAGGATATCAATGCTTCAGGCAGGATACAGAGGAAGGTAAAGGGGGTGGAGGAGGTGCATTACTGGTCAGAGAGGATATCACAGTTGTGCTGAAGGAGGGCACTATGGAGGACTCGAGCAGTGAGGCGATATGGGCAGACCTCAGAAATAGGAAGGGTGCGGTAACAATGTTGGGGCTGTACTACAGACCTCCCAACAGCGAGTGTGTGATAGAGGTACAAATATGTAAACAGATTATGGAAAGACGTAGGAGCAACAGGGTGGTGGTAATAGGAGATTGTAATTTTCCCAACATTGACTGGGATATACTTAGTGTCAGAGGTCTAGATGGAGCAGAATTTGTAAGGAGAAGCCAGGAGGGTGTTCTAGAGCAGTATGTAAATAGTCCAACTCGGGAAGGGGCCATACTGGACCTGGTATTGGGGAATGAGCCTGGCTAGGTGGTTGAAGTTTCAGTCGGGGATTACTTTGGCCATAGTGATCACAATTCCGTAAGTTTTAGAATACTCATGGACAAAGACGAGAGTGTTCCTAAAGGAAGAGTGCTAAATTGCGGGATGTCCAACTATACCAAAATTCGGCAGGAGCTGGGGAATGTGGATTGGGAGCAGCTGTTTGAAGGTAAATCCACATTTGATATGTGGGAGGCTTTTAAAGAGAGGTTGATTAGAGTGCAGGACAGACATGTCCCTGTGAAAATGAGGGTTGAAATGGCAAGATTAGGGAACCATGGATGACAGGTGAAATTGTGAGACTAGCTGAGAGGAAAAAGGACTGAAGACAGATGAAGCTTTGGAAGAATATCGGGAATGTAGGACCAATCTGAAACGAGGAATCAAGAGGGCTAAAAGGGGTCATGAGGTATCTTTAGCAAACAGGGTTAAGGAAAATCCCAAAGCCTTTATTCATATGTAAGGAGCAAGAGGGTAACTAGAGAAAGGGTTGGCCCACTCAAAGACAAAGGAGGAAAGTTATGCGTGGAGTCAGAGAAAATGGGTGAGATTCTTAACGAGTACTTTGCATCGGTATTCACCGAGGAGGGACATGACAGATGTTGAGGTTAGGGATAAATGTTTGACTACTCTAGGTCAAGTCGGCATAAGGAACGAGGATGTGTTGGGTATTCTAAAAAGGTATTAAGGTGGACAAGTCCCCAGGTCCGGATGAGATCTATACCAGGTTACTGAGGGAAGTGAGAGAGGAAATAGCTGGGGCCTTAACAGATATCTTTGCAGCATCCTTGAATATGGGTGAGGTACCGGAAGACTTGAGAATTGCTAATGTTGTCCACTTGTTTAAGAAGGGTAGCAGGGATAATCCAGGTAATTATAGACCGGTGAGCCTGACGTCAGTGGTAGGGAAGCTGCTGGACAAGATACTGAGGGATAGGATCTATTCCCATTTGGAAGAAAATGGGCTTATCAATGGTTTTGTGCAGGGAAGGTCATCTCTAACCAACTTAATAGAATTCTTTGAGGAAGTCACAAATTTGATTGATGAGGGAAGGGCTGTAGATGTCATATACGTGGATTTCAGTAAGGCATTTGATAAGGTTCCCCATGGTAGGCTGATGGAGAAAGGGGTCTTTGGGGTCCAGGGTGTACCAGCTAGATGGATAAAGAATTGGCTGGGCAACAGGAGACAGAGAGTAGTAGTGGAAGGGAGTTTCTCAAAATGGAGAACTGTGACCAGTGGTGTTCCACAGGGATCCATGCTGGAACCACTGTTGTTTGTGATATACATAAATGATCTGGAGGAAGGTATAGGTAGTCTAATCAGCAAGTTTGCAGATGACACTAAGATTAGTGGAGTAGCAGATAGTGAAGGGGACTGTCAGAGAATACAGCAGAATATAGATAGATTGGAGAGTTGGGCAGAGAAATGGCAGATGGAGTTCAATCCAGGCAAATGCGAGGTGATGCATTTTGGAAGATCAAATTCAAGAGCGAACTATACGGTAAATGAAAATGCCCTGGGGAAACTTGATGTACAGAGAGATCTAGGTGTTCAGGTCCATTGTACCTTAAAGGTGGCTGCGCAGGTTGATAGTGTGTTCAAGAAGGCATACGGTATGCTTTCCTTCATCGGAAGGGGTATTGACTATAAGAGTTGGCAGGTCATGTTACAGTTGTATAAGACTTTGGTTAGGCCACATTTGGAATACTGCGTACAGTTATAGTCACCACATCACCAAAAGGATGTGGATGCTTTGGAGAAGGTCGGAGGAGGTTCACCATGAGTTGCCTGGTATGGAGGACGCTAGTTATGAAGAGAGGTTGAGGAAGAGAGGTAGGATTATTTTCATTAGAAAGACGGAGGTTGATGGGGACGTCATTGAGGTCGACAAAATCATGAGAGGTATAGACAGGGTAGATAACAAGAAGCTTTTTCCCAGAGTGGGGGACTCAATTACTCGGGGTCACGAGCTCAAGGTGTGAGGGGAAAATTTTAAGGGAGATATGCGTGGAAAGTTTTTTACGCAGAGGGTGGTGGATGCCTGGAACGGATTGCCAGCAGAGGTGGTCGAGGCGGGCATGATAGGGTCATTTAAGATGTATCTAAACAGAAACATGAATGGGCAGGGAGCAGAGGGATACAGATCCTTAGAAAATAGGCAACAGTTTTCAACAGAGGATCTGGATCGGCGCAGGCTTGGAGGTCCGAAGGGCCTGTTCCTGTGCTATAATGTTTTCATTTTTCTTTGTTCTCTGTTCTTGTAGAAGGGCTGCTTTGCCCTGGATGGTGTCGAGCTTCTTGACTATTGTTGGAGCTGCATTCATTCGGGCAAGTGGAGAGTATTCCATTGCACTCCTGACTTTTGCCTTGCAGATGGTGGACAAGCTTTGTGAAGTGAGGAAGTGAGTGTCAGTGGTCTAGGAACATTCTCTCCCTAACAGCTCCCAGGTGAATGTGACCTGTCTTCCCCTGTGTATGCAACCACATGTTCCAGAGCGCTCAAACCTACCACTATTCCAGTATCTGAGGTAGTGCAAGGTTCAGAGCGAAGATGTGACGCTTCAGCATCAGAGGCTCCTTCCTCCTCAAAGGCTAATGAAGGGTCATCCAGATTCTCAACTACTCTGGAGGATAATCCAGCTGATAGAAAACAAAAAGCAGAAAGTATCCATGAGCATTAAAGAGTCAGAGCAAAGTAGCTATAACTACATTCTACCCCCTTCCTTACATTCCTGAGACCCTGCCCCAACTCACTCTTACCCTCTTAGAAATCCCATCCTCCTCTTTACCATTGGATTTCACCCATACTCACTGTAATATGACGTCTTCCATTGGAATCAGCACAGCCACATTCAGGACAGCACCACCATAACAACTAAGTTCCATCACTTTCTGTGCTTCCATGTGCTCCCTCATCCCCTGTCAGGAAAAGGACAGATTCAAGAGTCCCTCCTCGATATGGCAATAGTTTACATCTTCCTCCATCTTCATCCATGTTCCCAACAGGTTGCAGGACCTCACTCTTCTGGGCATGCCTCCCACCTTGCTTGTCCCAGACAGCCCTGCAGAGCACTGGACAATGTGGCAAATTAAGTTGGTGGCTTAAAATGTTCCAGCCCCAACAATCGTAAACCCACACATAAGTAGTGATTCAGCGCAAAGGGCCTTTTTATTCACCCTCACATGGTGGAGGAAGTTATTCAGCCTTGTCCGACAACTGCACTCAGGTCCTTCCGAAGTCCTGGACTGTTGACTCATGGTGAGATGTGGAGGCCTCCTCCTGCCATCCTGTGAGCAGCAGTATCTCATGGTGCAAGCAGTCATCTGGGAAACGAGGAGCAGTCTGGCTACAGCCCTTTCCATGTCCACCCTCATGGCTTGAAACTCTGAGGACTTTACTCTATTCCTTGCACAAGTTGCTCCTGGCTTTGCATTTGGCTGCAATGGGTTGAATTTCTGCTGCCACAGGAATATCTCCCAAAAGTCCTCACCGCGACCTTCACTGCTTTCTTCCTTCCATCCATTTAAACCCCTGCCCACAGCTGACTCTACGGAGGTCCGGAACCACTTCCCACCTATCCGGACAACTCTGGCCCTGTCGCAGAACGTGTTTCATCCTGGGTGACCTCGATTACTTGGCCAAACAGTGGGTGATTGCTGTCGGCTGCCAGTTTTGGGCGGGAGCAGCGATTCCATTTGCTCCTGGGCTTGCCGAACATGCACACATGGCAACAGAAACATTTAGACCATGCATGCACATACAAACACACAAATTCACACACGCATGTGCACACACACCAAAATGCAGGCAGATACGCAGATATACACCCATTGGTTGTGCGAGTTCCCTTCTCTCAAATTGGCTGCTGAATTTCCTACATTACGACCGAGACACCATTTCATAACTATATTAGTCGATGTATTATGAAAGTCACTGTGGACATGCAATTTTGTTCATTTCTTCCACTCAAATACACATCGCATGGTCATGTTTTATTGCATTCCATAACAAACCTCGATTTTAGATTGACTTCAAACACCAAGCACGAATCTCATCAGAGTGTGGAGATGTGAGCAGATGTTTGAGTTTTCAAAGGACAGGAATATATTAATCATGTTCTAAACAACAGGACCAGAGCCTGTGCAAGTAAACAATTCATCTTACCATCTCTGGTGTAAAAAAAACTGCCAGCACTTCTGCCAAATGCATTTAAGTCAATAAAACAATACTGCCAGAAATAATCCCGATATTAAAGAGAACGTCATTGGTAGGAAGTAAAATACATACAGAACTGGAGTTTCCAACCTTCAATATTCTCTGTGACACTTCATCACCGACAGATCTAATGAATTGGTGCAGGGAGAGATAAATGGCTCCTCTCAATTATCAGGCTGTTTTCCTTCTCCGACTAAGAGCTTGCAGAAATCAATGAATAAAATTAAGCTGAATTGGTTGTCTGATGTGTGACGATCTGAACACACCCCACAGACCTAGGTTCAATTCCTGGCCTGTGCTTCTTCATCTGCAGAACTGTTAAAGGGAACCATTGGTTGGATTGGATTGGACTGGTTTTATTGTCATGTGTACAGAAGTACAGTGAAAAGTATTATTTTGCGTACGGTCCACACAGATCATTCCATACATGAAAAAAACATAGGACAAACATAAATGCACAATGTAAATATATAGACACAGGCATTGGGTGAAGCATACGGAGTGTAGTACTGCTCAGAGGTCAGATCACTCCACAAGAGTGTCATTCAATAATCTGGTGACAGTGGGGAAGAAGCTGTTTTTGAATCTGTTTGTGCGTGTTCTCAGACTTTTGTATCTCCTGCCCGATGGAAGAAGTTGGGAGAGTGAGTAAACCGGGCGGGAGGGGTCTTTGATTATGCTGCCGGCTTTCACCAGGCAGTGGGAGGTGTAAACAGTCAATGGATAGGAGGCGGGTTCACGTGATGGACTGGGCTGTGTTCACAACTTTCTGAAGTTTCTTACTGTCTTGGGCTGAGCAGTTGCCGTACCAGGCTGTGATTTAGCCAGATAGGATGCTTTCCATGGTGCATCTGTAAAAACTGGTAAGAGTCAGGGTGGACATGCTGAATTTCCTTAGTTTCCTGAGGAAGTACAGGTGGTGTTGGACTTTCTTGGTGGTCGCATCGACGTGGGTGGACCAGGACAGATTTTAGGTGATGTGCACACCTAGGAATTGAAGCTGTCAAACATCTTCAACTTGACACCATTGATGTAGACAGGGGTGTGTACAGTACTTTGCTTCCTGAATCAATGACCAGCTCTTCAGTTTTGCTGACATGGTTGTTCGAGATCCGACGCATTACAGTTGTGTCATCAGCAAACTTGTAGATTGAGTTGAAGTCAAATTTTGCCACACAGTCCTGCATGTATAGATAGGGAGTACAGAAGGGGGCTAAGTACGCAGCCTTGCAGGGCCCCAGTATTGAGGACATAAGAACATATGAACAAAAGAACAAGGAGCAGGAGTAGGCCATTTGGCCCTTCGAGCCTGCTCCGCCATTCAATGAGATCAAGGCTGATCTTTTGTGGATTCAGCTCTACATTCCTGCCCGAACACCATGACCCTTCATTCCTTTATTCTTCAAAAAACTATCTACCTTTATCTTGAAAACATTTAATGAAGGAGGCTCAACTGCTTCATAGATTCACAACCCTTTGGGTGAAGAAGTTCCTCCGAAGCACAGTTTTAAATCTTCTTCCCCTGATTTTTGAGGCTATGCCCCCTAGTTCTGCTTTCACCCGCCTGTGGAAACAACCTGCCTGCATCTATCCTATCTATTCCCTTCATAATTTTATATGCTTCTATAAGATCCCACCGCATCCTTCTAAATTCTCTCCTCATAATCCAACCCCCTCAGCCCTTAACCTCGTGAATCTCCTCTGCACATCCTCCAGCACCAGTACGTCCTTTCTAAGGTAAGGAGACCAAAACTGAACACAATACTCCAGGTGTTGCTTCACTAACATCTTATACAATTACAGCATAACCTCCCGAGTCTTAAACTCCATCCCTCTAACAATGAAGGCCAAAATTCCATTTGCCTTCTTAATCACCTGTTGCACCTGTAAATCAACTTTTTGCGACTCATGCACTAGGTCCCTCTGCACATGTTTTAATATTTAAATAATAATTCCTTTTGTTATTATTCCTACCAAAATGGATAACCTCACATTTGTCAACATTGTATTCCATCTGCGAGATTCTAGCCCATTCACTTAACCTACCCAAATCCCTCTGCAGACTTCCAGTATCCTCTGCACTTTTCGCTTTACCACTCATCTTAGTGTCATCTGCAAACTTGGACACATTGCACTTGGTCCCAAACTCCAAATCATCTATGTAAATTGTGAACAATTGTGGGCCCAACACTGATCCCTGAGGGACACCACTAGCCACTGATCGCCAACCAGAGAAACACCCATTAATCCCCACTCTTTGCTCTCTATTAATTCACCAATCCTCTATACATGCTATTACTTTACCCTTAACACCATGCATCTTTATCTCATGCAGCAACCTTTTATGTGGTGTCTTGTCAAAAGCTTCCTGGACATCCAGATATACCACATCCATTGGCTCCCCATTGTCCACCGCACTGGTAATGTCACAAAAAATTCCACTAAATTAGTTAGGCATGACCTGCCCTTTATGAACCCATGCTGCATCTGCCCAATGGGACAATTTCCATCCAGATGCCTCGCTACTTCTTCCTTGATGATGGATTCCAGCATCTGCCCTACTACCGAAGTTAAGCTAACTGGCCTATAATTACCCGCTTCCTGCCTACCTTACCATGACAGTGGTGTCATGTTTGCTATTTTCCAATCCGCCGGGACCACCCCAGAGTCTCATGAACTTTGGTAAGTTATTACTAGTGCATTTGCAATTTCCCTAGCCATCTCTTTTAGTACTCTGGGATGCATTCCATCAGGGCCAGGAAACTTGTGAAAGAGGTGTTGTTGTTTATTCTTACTAATTGTGGTCTGTGGGTCAGAAAGTCGAGGATCCAGTTGCAAAGTGAGCAGCCAAGTTCTAGGCTTTGGAGTTTTGATATGAGTTTGGCTGGGATTATGGTGTTGAAGGCGGAGCTGTAGTCAATAAATAGGACTCTGATGTAGGAGTCCTTGCTGCCAAGATGCTCCAGGGATGGGTGTAGGGCCAGGGAAATGGTGTCTGCTGTAGATCAGTTGTGGCAGTATGGAAATTGCAGTGGTTCAAGGCATTCTGGGAACATGGAGTTAATTTGTCTCATGACCAACCTCTCAAAGCACTTCATAATGATCGATGTCAAGGCCACCGGATGGTAGTCATTGAGGCACATTGCCTGGTTCTTCTTTGACACCGGTATGATGGTGGTTTTTTGAAGCAGGTGGGGACCTCGGAACGGAATAGGGAGAGGTTGACGATGTCCATGAATACATCCGCCAGTTGGTCTGCACATGATCTGAGTGCACGATCAGGGACCCCGTCCGGACCCATCGCTTTTAGAAGGTTCACTTTCAAGAAGGCTGATCTGACTTTGGAATCTGTGATGGTAGGTATGGGTGTGTTCAAGGCTGCAGTTAACAACTGTTTGATGGTTTTCTGCTCGAACCGGGCAGAGAATGCATTGAGTTCATCAGGGCGGGGTGTGCTGCTGCCGGAGATCCTACTCAGCTTTGCTTTGTATCCTGTTATATTGTTTAAGCCGTGCCACAATCAACGAGAGTCCTTGATGTTAGTCTGTGACTCTAGCTTGGTCTGGTGTTTCTCTTGGCATCACTGATGACTTTGCGGAGGTCATACCTGGATTTCTTGTATAGGCCAGGGTCGTCCGTCTTGAACGCCTCAGACCTGGCCTTCAGTGAATCTCCCAATTAAACCATGGTTTCCAGTCGGGGAACGTGCGTACTGGTTTCAGGATCTCTGGCCCAGTGCTGGAAAGTGTTGCCGAGATTTGCTCCAAGCTCTATGACTCATCAATAATCAAAGATAGGTATCAGCCTGAGGGTTAGGGGTTCACTGTGGTAAAGTGAGACTGCCTGCTGATATTTCGGGCCATAGGAGTCCTCAGTAGGAGGAAGTGGGAGAGGTCAAATTGGCAGCCATTGCCACGTTACCGGAGGCTGGATTACTGAGCGTCCTGTTCCAGGCCAATATCCCCAGTATTAAAGCACTGGTCACACTCTAACCAGCTGCGGTGGGTGAGCGATTCCCACCAACAGCGGGAATCGCTGGCCTTAGAACGCACAAACTGGAAAAAAAGCATCCGCAAATGTGCCAACCACCTTGAGGGGCATGGGGTGGAGCACGTGGAGGCCAAGCATAAACAACGCAGAATCCAGAGTGTCCCACCCACCTCATCGAACATCACCTGCCAAACCTCCAGCAGAGTCTGTGGATCCAGGTTGGACTTTTCAGCCACCAAAGAGCCCACCTCCCCAGAGTGCAAGCAAGTCATCCTCAACATCCTCAACACTGAGTTCCCAAGGGAACTGGAGGCAAATGATCATAGCCTGGCTGGCATATCAGTCTAATCCATTCAACTTGACTAATAAAGCGACAGGCCATTCATATTCACCATGTTGCTCTGTGTGAGAGCTTTCAACTATAGTTTAAAATTAAGCTGGCAAATTGAGCCCCTGTCCATTATAAGAATTCTGAGCGAATTCAATCCTGCATTCCTTTAATATTCAGGATGGAAAGACAAAAAGACAAGGGCTCAGTAATTTGAACTGAATCTATTGCTGTTTCACGTAATGATCTTTCATTTCCTAACTGCTGCCTTCCCCTTTATATTTTGGACCACAATCTCGCAGCTGTTCTGTGAGTTTTATAACCTGCTCGCACTATATGTCTTTCTGCTCTGATTCACAGCTGCTACAAGGCAGTAACATTAGACTCAGAGTACTGGCTCTATTAATTCCTGGACACTAGTTAATAACACTGTGCACAGACTACACTCAACAATCCAAAAACAAGAACAAAACAACTTATATAATAATAATAACCCTGCAAAGAGAATTCTAGGAATAAGAAGGATAAAAAGAAAGGACTTGCATTTATAGAGCGCTTTTCATGACCTCAGGACATCCCAAAGTGCTTTCCACCACTTCATTATTTTGCAGCTGTTACACTGTTGTAATGTAGGAAATGGACCAACTAATTTTCATTTATGCAACTGATCACAAACAGAGATGAAATGAAAGTCGCCAAAGTCCCCCCAAGGTGAGAGAGCTGACTGATGGTGATTTAACCTGAGGGCCCCACACAGAAGGGTGACTATTGATACGTTGGGGTCTCTCTTATGGGGGACTACCAGACAGGGCTCTCTTTTGTGGAGAACATCCAGACAGGAATCTCTTCTGGGGGGCTTCCAAGCAGGAGTCTTTCCTTTGGGGTTCTCTAGTGGGGGTATTGTTAATTAGGGAGTCTCTAAAGGGGTATCTGGTAGGGATGTTGTGGGCAGGTCTTGCATTGTGGGGGGTAGGGTTGCCCTCTGATGGACTTTGACAGCAACTCCCTTAAAGAGTTGCTCCATTAGTCAACCAAGGTCCACTGGGCCCCACGCTTGTCAAGACCTGCACCAATTCTCGCCCACGTGATTCCCGGGCCGGTTAGTCACTCGGGCCTGGAGAATATGGTTCCCGGCCAGTTAATAGGATGCAAATGGGTCTTAATGGCTGATTTTCATCTTCCTGCTGGCACAGGGCACGAGCCTTGATCCCGATGCCAGCGGGGGACCAGAGAATCGGAATGCTGTCAATCTCATTTACTACCTGATGCTGGATTCTCCACCAACTGCCACCATTAGCGGAGTTCCTAATGTGGCGAAGAATCTATCCCATCTATTTTAATGGCTTAAGTATTTTTTAGTTTGTTTATAGGGCTTGGTGCCGCTGGCTAGAGCAGTATTTATTGCCCATCCCTAATTGCCCCTTGAGAAGGTGGTGTTGAGCTGCCTTCTAGAACCGCTGCAGCCTACATGGTGTAGGTATACCCACCGTGCTGTTAGGGAGGGAGTTCCAGGATTTTGATCCAGTGACATTTAAGGAATGGTGATATCGTTCCAAGCCAGGATGGTGAGTGACTGAAAGGGGAATTTCTCAGTGGTGGTGTTCCCAGGTATCTGCTGTTCTTGTCCATCTAGATGGTAGAGGGCTTTGGAAGGAGACTTGGAAGATTGCGGCAGTGCATCTTGCAAACAATACACACTGCTATCATTGTCTATCCAGGTTAGGGTAAGTGAAAATTGATTCTGGTGGATGGAGTGCCAATCAAGTAGGCTGCTTTATCCTGGATGGTGTTGAGCTTCTTGAGTGCTGGAGCTGCAGTCATTCAGGTAAGTGGAGAATATTCCATTACGCTCCTGATTTTTGCCTTGTACATGGTGGACAGGCATTAGGGTGTCAGGATGTGCATTGCTCACCGTAGGATGCCCAGTCCCTGACCTGCTCCCATAGTCACAGTATTTACAGGGCTAGTCCAGTTCCGGTTCTGGTCAATGGTAGCCTCCAGGATGTAGATAATGGGAGACCCAAATATGATAATGCCTTTGAATGTCATGGGGTGATGGTTGGATCCTCTTTTGTTGGTGATGGTCAATGCTTGGCATTTGGGTGGTGTGAATGTTAATTGGCACTAATCAATCCAAGTCTGAATGTTGTTCGCGCATCGCTGTACATGGGCATGGACTGCTTCTGCATCAGAGGAGTCATGAATGGTGCTGAATACTGTGCGAACATCCCCATTTTTGAGCTTATAATGGAAGGGAGATCATTGTTGAAGCAGCTGAAGATGGTTGGGCCAAGGACACTTCCCTGGGGAACTCCTGCAGTGATGTCCTGGAATTGGGATGGTTGACCTCCAACTTCCTTTGTGCCAGGTATGACTCCAACCAGCAGCGAGTCCCCCCCCCCCCCCCCCCCCCCCCACCCAGGTTCCCATTGATTCCAGTTAAGATCCTTGATGCCATATTCAGTCAAATGCTGCCTTGATGTCAAGCGCAGTCACTCTCACCTCACCTTTGGGTTTTAGCTATTTTGTCCATATTTGGCCAAGGCTGTAATGGGGTCAGGGGCTGGTGACCCTGGCAGAACCCAAACTGAGAGTCAGAGAATATGTTATGGCTGAGTAAATGCCGCTTGATAGCACTGTTGATGACTCCTTCCATCACTTTACTGATGATTGAAAGTAGACTGGTGATTGGCTGGATTGGATTTGTCCTGCTGGTTTGTGAGCAGGACATGCTGGGCTGCTGGCTAGGATTGATTAGTTCTGGAGTACATGCTTCAGGACTTCAGCCAAAGATGTTGTCAGGGCCTACAGCCTCGACTATATGCACTCAGTCATTTCTGGATATCATGTGGAGTGAATTTAATTAGCTGTAGATTGGCATTTGTGATGCTGGTTGAAGGATACATTTTGGCGAAAGCCCCGGGCAGAATTTCCCAGTTGTTTTTGGAAAGTGTAAGGTCGGATATTTAACAACGAACTCAGAAATAAGACAAGTTCTCAGTTTTATATTTTGTCCAGAACGTGCAGCGCTCTCTCAGTACTGACCCTCTGACAGTGCAGCACTCCCTCAGCACTGATCCTGACAGTGCAGCATTCCCTCAATACTGACCCTCTGACACTGCAGCACTCCCTCAGTACTGACCCGATCACAGTGTAGCATTCTCTCAGTACTGACACTCTGACAGTGCAGCATTCCCTCAGTATACACCCTCTGACAGTGCAGCACTCCCTTTGTACTGCCCCTCTGTCCATGCAGAGCCCTCTCAGTACTGATCCTCTGATTATTCAGAACTCCCTCAGGACTGACGCTCTGACTGTGCATGTTTACTCAGCATTGATGCTCTGACAGTGCAGATTCCCTCAGTACTGACCCTCTCACAGTGCAGCACTCCCTCAGTACTGACCATCTCACAGTGCAGCACTCTCTCAGTACTGACCCTCTGACAGTGCAGCACTCTCAGTACTGACCCTCTCACAGTGCAGCACTCCCTCAGTACTGACCCTCTGACAGTGCAGCACTCCTTCAATACTGACCTCTGACAGTGCAGCACTCCCTCAGTACTGACCCTCTGACAGTGCAGCACTCCCTCTGTACTGACCCTCTGACAGTGCAGCACTCTCTCAGTGCTGACCCTCTGACAGTGCAGCACTCCCTCAGTACTGACCTCTGACAGTGAAACACTCCCTCAGCACTGATCCTGACAGTGCAGCACTCCCTCAGTACTGACCCTCTGACAGTGCAGCGCACCCACAGTGCTGACCCTCTGACAGTGCTGCACTCCCTCAGTACTGACCCTCTGACAGTGCAGCACTCCCTCAGTACTGACCCTCTGACAGTGCAGCACTCCCTCAGTACTGTCCCTCTGACAGTGCAGCGCACCCACAGTGCTAACCCTCTGACAGTGCTGCACTCCTCAGTACTGACCCTCTGACAATGCAGCATTCCCGCAGTACTGAACCTCTAACAGTGCAACTGTCCCTCAGTATTGACCCTCTAACAGTGCAGCACCCCCACGGTACTGACCCACTGATAGTGCAGCACGACCTCAGTACTGACCCTCTGACAGTTCAGCACCCCCACGGTACTGACCCCGGAGACTTCAGCATTCCCTAAGTACTGACCCGCTGCCAATGCAGCACTCCCTCAGTGCTTACTTTCCAACAGTACAGCACTCCCTCAGTGCTGTTCCTCCGACTTTGCCACAGTCACCCTCTGACATTGTAACACTCCCTTCATACTTATGCACAGTGCCACCTGTTTACATGCTTAAGTGTTTTCTTTTTTTAAAATAAATTTAGAGTATCCAATTCAGTTAGCGTGGCCAATCCACCTACCCTGCTCATCTTTTGGGTTGTGGGGGGCGAAACCCAGACTGTGAGGCAACCGTGCTAACCACTTGTGCCATCGTGCTGCCCTGCTCAAGTGTTTTCTGATAGGAGTTGAACCCATTTGTTTCTGAAGCTGAAGTCCTGCCCAGCGAGTGACAGCTGACACCAAAAGTGATTGGACCTGTCTTGGAGCTGAAGATGACAGAAAGGTGAGCTTTTGATTTACAAACTCATAAAAATACCTCAAATATAATAATCTGCAGATTATTCCCTGAGCCCGACTGCCCACTGTGATCAGATAAAACTCTCTGCTCTTTCAGCTCGACCTCTGAGGGGGTGTGAGTGACTGCCGTTTCTTTTCATGGGGTAAAGACACCACGACCAGAGAAAGAGCTCCACCTAAATCAAAACTGTGACTTGTTTCATGTCAAATTGCATAACTAGGGATGTAGATTTGACTTTAAAATAAAAATGGTAGGGAGATTTACAAATCAAAAGAGAACATTCAAGGACACAAGATAGTGGTTTAAATGCGAAGCCTGCAACAGGATGAGATAAAAAGTGCAAGAGTAATAATGTGTCAGTGAATAACTCAAATCAGGACAAAATGTTGAGAAAATGTGCAATAGAGAGCATCCTATCTGGCTGCATTACAGCTTGGTATAGCAACTGCTCGGTCCAAGATCGCAAGAAACTGCAGAGTGTGGTGAACTCAGCCCAACGCATCACACAAGCTTGCCATCCCCCATTGATTCTGTCTACACCTCCCGCTGCCTCAGGAAGGCAGACAGCATTGTCAGAGACCACTCCCACCAGGTTTTGCCCTCTTCCAGATCCCTCCATCAGGCAGAAGGTACAGAAGTCTGAAGACTCGCACATCCAGACATAGGAACAGCTTCTTCCCACAGCTACAAGATTCCCTTTAAGAATACTATTAACGATGCTCTATGCTGCTCTTTCTTATGGAATTTGCTTTGTTTGGCCCCTTGTTCCGCACTGTAACCAATCACTGTTTGTCGATGTACCATTTGTCAATGCTCTCTGTTGATTATTCTTTTGTCCATTATCTACGTACTGTAAATGTTCCCTCAGCCGCAGAAAAATACTTTTCACTGTACTTCGGTATATGTGACAATAAATCAATCAATCAATCAAAGTTAAAATTGAAAGTGCTTTACCAGCATTCATAGCAGTATAGATAAATTAAAGGCACAAATTAAGAGAAATGGGTTTGAGCTAATCACTATTAAAGATACATGGTTGCAGAATGACAGAGGTTGGGAACTGAATATTCCTGGGCTAATTATCATTTCAAATTTGCAAAATACATTTTTAAAAATGCGAGTGGGGCAGGGCAGATCTGTAGTCCTGTCACACCCAGTCATGAAAGCTGGTGGATAATTAAACAGCTTACTGGGGGAAGAGGCTCTGCGAATATTCCCAACCGTAAATTGAATACAAATCAAAGACACAATGACTCCGTGATGCATTTCAACCAAACCTGCCTTCATGGGTGAAGCTTCAGAAAAACGTGCAAAAGTGGCATGGCAATACTCATCTCAGGTACAAGAGGAGAAGGTAGGGATAGCACTGCACAAAGTTCTGCTGGATAAGCCCAAAAACCTACAGCATCAAATAGCCACTCAAAGGTGGACATAAGTGTGAAGTGATCCTAGCAAGATGATGAATCTTACAGGTACTAAACAGAACTCTATTTGTTGATGCACTCACACGAACACCCAAACCAAGCAAGACATGTGGAAGGTGTGGCCTTCTACAGGCATCAAGGAAATGCCCAGCTTTCCATCAATTCTGGAAGGTATGTAGCAGAAAGAGCCATTGGCAACAGCAGTGCACTGAAGCAGAGGCTGATGCAGCCTTGAGCTTTTAGTGTGCCCTGATCCAAACAGACAGTACAACATCATGCAGTAAGAATAACCATTCCATGTCCCGTCAGGACCATACACATGAGGTGATTGACAAACCCAAAAATGATGATGATGTGCATGTTTTGCACTGTCAACCTTGCAGAAAACAAACACCGTCCAAAGTGGTTGCCAAGATTTGAAATGTCTGTCCTAAGAAAGTATTCATCAGACACAGATTGACACAGAGGCAAGTGCCAACATACCACCCTACAAATTCTAAAGGACATTTATCCACAGATGTGGAATACCATGCTGAAATTTACTGCTGTGAAACTCTCAGCATGCAATAGTTCACTAATTCCATGTAGAGGATCCACATTCCTGGAGTGTAAATACAATCAATCCTCCTGGGTGTCACAGATGATCTATGTTGTGGACCCAGCAATTGCAGGTCGACTGGAAATTAGTCAAATATCATAAGGCAGTTCAACCTCAGAAACTATCCCTATCCCTCACTTCATGACCTAATGCTGAAATATCCAGCATGTTTCAACAAAATTAGCAGTTTCAAGGGAACTGAAGCATAACAACTGCAGGAGAATGCAGGTCCATCAATTGACTCACCATGTAAGCAAATGTCCATATACAAGACAAATTGAAGGCTTACTAGATAAAATAGAGAAAGATGGAATTATTAGAAGAGTACAGGTGCACACAGATTGGTGTAGCTCAATTATGTGTCAAAAATAAGGATGGATCATTTGTTACGAAACCCTGGGCGAGTGTTCGATCAATTCCAGCCCCACGACTTCCAGTGGCAGTTATGCAGCAGTAAGCCACACATGTGGGAGCTCCCGTTTTAAAGAGATTTTTCGGCTCTTTTGAGAGCCCAAAACGGAAATTTTTCGACGTCTCCCGGTGGGGGAAGGTGTGCTGAACGACTTTCCCTGCAGTCCATGACTCGAACTCGGAGTGGAAAGGTGGAAAAAACAGCAGCAGCTCCTCAGAAAAAACGGGGGAAGAGATCCAAGATGGCCACCGACAAAGCTCCAGGGGAGTGGAGACTCTGGGCCCAGAAACAACAAACTGATCTCCTGAGCTGCTTTAAAGAATTCAAGGATGAAGTACTGAGCTCTCTGCAGGAAACAAACAGAAGGCTGTCAGAGATTCAGTTCACCCAGGGTGCTGCCATCAAGAAGTTGCAGACGCAGGCCATTGAACGAGAGGAGGAGGCCGTGGTCCTCGTGAGTAAGGTGGAGGGGCACGAAGCACTCCACAAGAAGTGGCAGGAACGCTTCGAGGAGCTGGATCACCGCATGAGGCGGAAAAACCTGCGGATCTTGGGCCTTGCGGAGGGGCTAGAGGGATCGGACCTGACAGCCTATGTGGCTGTAATGCTGAATTCGCTAGTGGGGGCCGGGTCTCTCCATCTGCCCCTGGAGCTGGAGGGAGCACACAGAGTACTGGCCAGGAGGCCTAAGGAGAATGAACCCCCGCGTGTGGTGCTGGTGAGGTTCCACCGGTTCAGTGATCGGGACTGCGTGCTGCGCTGGGCCAAGAGGGTGAAGAGCAGCAATTGGGAGAATGGGGTAGTACGGATCTACCAGGACTGGAGTGCGGAGGTGGCTAGGCGGCTGTCCGGATTTAATCGGACGAAAGAGGTGCTGTATAGAAAAAAGATAAAGTTCGGAATGTTGTAGCCCGCGCGCCTGTGGGTAACTTATTCGGATCGGCACCATTATTTCGATTCCCCGGAGGAGGCGTGGGCCTTCGTGCGGACGGAGAAACTGGACTTGAACTAGGGGTTGGGGGTTGCGAGGTCGGCTGTAAGATATTAGTGCTGGATTCGGCTGTTGCTGTGTCCTCTTTTTCTTCGGTTTTTTTCGTCTTGTTTTAGTACTTTTGCAATTTTGATATGGTTATTTACGGAGGGGTTGTTCTGCTATGTTTTTGTTTTTGTGCTTGGGGCATTGTTTGGGCTGTGTATCTTGCGGGGAGGGTCGGGGGGGTATGTTGTATTCTATGTCGGAGTGGGGGTATGGAGGGGGGCTGATATTTGGGAGCTGCGTCAGAAGGGTGTGGTGGGGCAGGGCGAAAGCGCGGGCTTTCCTCTGGTTTCCCGCACTGCGTGGCTGGGGGGCGGAGACGGTGATGGGGGAGGTGGGGCCTTAACTGGTTCTTCCCCGCGCTGGAGCGGTGCCAGGAGGAGGGGTAGGATGGGGGATGATCCCACTTCGGGAGGGGTCGGGCTATTGGCGGGAGTTTCCGGGGTCAGCAGAAGTTAGCTGACCCACGGAAGTACAATGGAGGACGGTTCGCGGCTGGGAGGGTTCCTAGCCTGGGGGGGAAGGGAGGGGGGAAAGGGGAATACCGGGTTGCTGCTGGTAGGGGCAAGAAGGAGCTGGTGGGGGTTGGGGGGACAGAGGTGAGGGGTTGTCGCTATGGGGACGGGGTCGAGCAGGGGATGCTGGCCTGGGGCGGGCAGTCGACGGGCTATGGCTAGCCGACGGGGGAGGGGGGCGGGACGCCCTCTGATCCGGTTGGTCACCTGGAAGGTGAGAGGGTTGAATGGGCCGGTGAAGCGGTCAAGGGTACTGGCTCACCTGAAGGGGCTAAAGGCGGATGTGGCAATGCTGCAGGAGACCCACCTGAGGGTGGCGGACCAGGTCCGCCTGAGGAAGGGATGGGTGGGGCAGGTTTTCCACTCGGGGTTGGATGTGAGGAACCGGGGAGTGGCGATTCTGGTGGGGAAAAATGTGTTGTTTGAGGCATCGGAGGTGGTGGCGGATAAGGGGGGTAGGTATGTGATGGTTAGGGGCAGGCTGCAAGGAGAGAAGGTGGTACTGGCTAGTGTGTATGCCCCAAATTGGGACGATGCGGGCTTTATGAGGCGTATGTTGGGACGGATCCCGGATCTGGAGGCGGGAGGTCTGAATATAGGGGGGGACTTTAATACGGTGTTGGATCCTTCACTGGATCGGTCCAGCTCTAGGACGGGTAGGAGGCCGCCGGCGGCCAAGGTACTGAGAGGGTTTATGGATCAGATGGGTGGAGTGGATCCATGGAGGTTTGTGAGGCCGAGGGCACGTGAGTACTCTTTCTTCTCCCACGTACATAGGGTCTACTCTCGGATAGATTTCTTCGTGGTGAGTAGGGGACTGATTCCGAGAGTGGAGGAGGCCGAGTATTCGGCCATTGCAATCTCCGACCACGCTCCGCATTGGATAGAGTTGGAGATGGGGGAGGTGCGAGACCAACGTCCATTGTGGCGGTTGGATGTGGGGTTGTTGGCGGAGGAGGAGGTGTGTAGGAGGGTCCGGGCAAGTATTGAGGGGTACCTTGAGTTGAATGATACGGGGGAGGTTCAGGTGGGGGTGGTCTGGGAAGCCCTGAAGGCAGTGATTCGTGGGGAGCTGATATCCATTCGGGCACACAGGGAGAGGAGCGAGAGGAGTGAGAGGGATAGACTGGTGGGAAAGATGCTGGAGGTGGACAGGAGGTATGCAGAGGCACCAGAGGAGGGACTGTTGGGGGAGAGGCGCAGCCTGCAGGCTAAATTTGATTTGCTGACCACTAGAAAGGCGGAGGCACAGTGGAGGAAGGCACAAGGGGCAGTGTACGAACATGGTGAAAAGGCGAGTAGGATGCTGGCTCATCAGCTCCGTAAGCGGGATGCGGCTAAGGAGATTGCTGGAGTGAGAGACAAGAGTGGGAATGTGGTGCGGAAGGGGGTAGAGGTGAATGAGGTCTTCAAGGACTTTTACGGGGAACTGTACCGGTCGGAGCCAACGGGGGAGAGGAGGGGAATGAAGAGGTTCCTCGGCGGGCTTTCTTTCCCGAAGGTGCAGGAGGAGAAGGTGGAGGGGCTGGGTGCGCCGATTGAGCTGGAGGAGCTAGTTAAGGGGATCGGGCAGATGCAGTCAGGGAAGGCACCGGGGCCGGATGGGTTCCCGGTGGAATTTTATAAAAAGTTTGTGGACCTAGTGGGCCCCTTGCTGGTGCGGACACTCAACGAAGCGTGGGAAGGGGGGACTTTGCCCCCGACGATGTCACGGGCACTGATCTCGTTAATTTTAAAGAAGGACAAGGACCCCCAGCAGTGTGGTTCATACAGGCCCATATCTCTCCTCAACGTGGATGCTAAGGTGCTGGCAAAAATCCTGGCCACCAGGATAGAGGACTGTGTGCCAGGGGTTGTGCATGAGGACCAGACAGGTTTTGTGAAGGGAAGGCAGCTGAACACGAATGTGCGGAGATTGCTGAATGTCATTATGATGCCGGCGATTGAGGGGGAGGCAGAGATAGTGGTGGCGCTGGATGCGGAGAAGGCCTTCGATAGAGTGGAGTGGGGGTACCTATGGGAGGTGTTGGGGAGGTTTGGATTTGGTGAAGGGTTCATTAGATGGGTAAGGCTGCTATATGAGACCCCGATGGCGTGCGTGGCCACGAATAGGAGGAGGTCGGAGTACTTCCGGCTTTACCGAGGGACCAGGCAGGGTTGCCCCTTGTCTCCCTTGTTGTTTGCACTGGCAATCGAGCCGCTGGCGATGGCATTGAGAGATTCAGAGAGGTGGAGAGGCTTGGTGCGAGGTGGAGAGGAACATAGGGTGTCGTTGTATGCCGACGACCTGTTACTGTATATGGCGGACCCGGTGGGAGGGATGCCGGGAGTGATGGAGTTACTAGCCGAGTTTGGGACCTTCTCAGGTTATAAATTAAACTTAGGCAAGAGCGAGGTGTTTGTGGTGCACCCTGGAGACCAGGAGGAAGGAATTGGTAGGCTCCCGCTTAGGAGGGCAGGGGAGAGCTTTAGGTACCTGGGGGTGCAAGTGGCCAGGGACTGGGGGACTCTCCACAAGCATAACTTTACCAGACTGGTAGATCAGATGGAGGAGGAGTTCAGGAGGTGGGACATGCTGCCATTGTCGTTGGCGGGGAGGGTGCAGTCCATCAAAATGACAGTGCTTCCGAGGTTCTTGTTCCTTTTTCAGTGCCTGCCCATATTTATTCCCAGGGCCTTCTTTAGGAGAGTGACCGGCAGTATTCTGAGCTTTGTGTGGGCACATGGGACTCCGAGAGTGAGGAGGGTGTTCCTGGAGCGAGGAAGGGATAGAGGCGGGCTGGCGCTGCCCAACCTTCTGGGGTACTATTGGGCAGCCAATGTGTCAATGGTGCGTAAATGGGTGATGGAGGGGGGAGGGGCGGCGTGGAAAAGAATGGAGATGGCGTCATGTAGAGGTATGAGCCTGGGTGCCATGGTAACGGCACCGTTGCCGCTCTCCCCCAAGAGGGTTACCACGAGCCCGGTGGTGGCGGCGACCCTAAGAATCTGGGGACAGTGGAGACGGCATCGGGGGGAAACAGGGGGCTCGATGGAGGCTCCACTGGGTGGCAACCATCGGTTCATCCCGGGGAACACGGATGGGGGATTCAGGGGATGGCAAAGGGCGGGCATCAGCAAATTGAGGGACCTGTTTATTGGCGGGAGGTTTGCGGGCCTGGGGGAACTGGAAGATAAATTTGGCCTTCCCCAGGGGAACATGTTCAGATACCTGCAGGTAAAGGCGTTTGCTAGGCGACAGGTAGAGGGATTCCCTTTGCTGCCCTCGCAGGGGACGATGGACAGAGTGCTTTCGGGGGTGTGGGTAGGAGAGGGGAAGGTGTCTGACATCTATAAGGTAATGCAGGAGGTGGAGGAGTCGTCAGTGGAGGAGCTGAAGGCTAAATGGGAGGAGGAACTTGGGGAGCAGATAGAGGACGGGACTTGGGCGGAGGCCTTGGAGAGAGTCAACTCTTCCTCCTCATGTGCGAGGCTTAGTCTCATCCAATTTAAGGTGCTGCACCGGGCCCACATGTCCGGGACTAGGATGAGTAGGTTCTTCGGGGGTGAGGACAGGTGCACCAGATGTTCGGGGAGTCCTGCGAACCACGCCCATATGTTCTGGGCATGCCCAGCACTGGAAGAATTCTGGAAGGGGGTGGCGGGGACGGTGTCGAGGGTGGTTGGTTCCAGGGTCAAGCCAGGGTGGGGACTCGCGATTTTTGGGGTTGGGGTGGAGCCGGGAGTGCAGGAGGCGAAAGAGGCCGGGGTCATGGCCTTTGCGTCCCTAGTAGCCCGTCGAAGGATTCTGCTACAGTGGAAGGATGCGAGGCCCCCAAGCGTGGAGACCTGGATCAGTGACATGGCGGGATTTATAAAATTGGAAAAGGTCAAATTTGCCCTGAGAGGATCAACACAAGGGTTCTATAAACGGTGGCAGCCTTTTCTGGACTTCCTGGCTCAGAGATAGGTAACTGGGTCAATAGCAGCAGCAACCCGGGGGGAGGGGGGGGGGGGTGCATTATTGTAGTGTTTATTCTGTAACTTTATAGTGTGTTAATTTGCGTTGTTGTTAAAATGCTGGGTTGTTCATGGGGATGGGGCGAATGTATATGATTGTTAATATTATTGTTATTTTCGGTATTTTACTAAGGTGCGTTATTGTTGTATAAAATCAAAATTTCTCAATAAAAATTATTTTTTAAAAAAAATTCCAGCCCCACACACCCTGCGTCCCATAATAAGTGCGAACTAAACAATAATTTATATATTTTCTTGAGATCTTTGACCCTCTTGACTGCTCTAATGACTTACAGGCACCAGATTTGAATGTAAAACTCAAAAGAACTGTTTATTTACAACAAGAGAAGAGTTAAACATGCAATGGTGATAATAGAACAACAGTCTGTTAATCTAATTACTCCCCTGACACCGTCCCACCCTCCACCCACATGCAGACAAGACAGACACACAGTGGGGAAGGGGTGTAGGAGCATTTTCAGGTGCTGAGTATTGAGCTGGCTTTTACGTGGGGAATCTCCCCAACTACTTGTGGTTCAGCTGACACAAAGAATCGCGGACTCAGCAACTGCGGTTGAAACGGCTTTACTTTTCAAGCTTGCTTCAACGCATGAGGGAGAGCAATTTGGATAAACACCAAAACCACTCTGCTTCACATTGCTTTACATTCCACAGTTATACAATTTCGAGAAATCAATAGCCCTGCCTCAACTGAACTTCGTCCAATCCTTGAGGCTATAGATTATACCTTGACCAATGAATTTTACTTTAGGCCGCATGGTAACTGTGGGATCAGCTCAGGATGTAGTCCAATGGCCATCTGTTGTTTTTCAAAGCTCTCGCATCCTCTGTCCTTTGCTCTGCCTCACTCCCATTTCTTCTTATCATAGTGTGATTCCTGGCTGTCCCATTGCTGCCTAAGTATGGGATATCTAGGGTTGCTGATAAGAGCTGCTTCCTCAAGATGTGTTTCTACGGACCACTTTATTTCTGTATGATTCTGTCTTTCTTAGAAATGTGGTCAAGTTAGCTAGCTTAAATCCCATCACACATGGCAGCCACTACTATTAGCAAGAGTTTAAATGCTTGTTACTGCTATGTTATAAGAATACATGTATAATGGTCAATACTGATTACTGGATATATTTTCTATGATTAGTTTCAGTCCTCAATAAACTAACTTATGTGGAGCTATTCTTGTGATATCTGGTTTTAAGGGGTCTCATCTCAGGACTCTCCCCTTCCCACCCACTTCAAGCGGAAGGATCAAAATAATGGGGATTAAATGGGATGAGGGATGAAAATCTTCGCTGCTGTGGTAGCGATCTTTGTAGGCGGTGATTTTCTCAGATTGCGAGGTGTTGAAATCCATCGGTTGGTTTGGGTCTTCCAGTAACCTTCACATAGACCCTGCGGGCTGCAGGAATTCCTCTGGAACATCACATTCATCTGTTGGCCTTCACCAGATTGACTCTCAGGTCTGTGAAATCTAACTTGCGTCCACCAGATGGACTACCAGCCTCACTGAGTCAACTGAAGTTTTCAACATGAGAATTTAAAAGAGGGTTGTTAAACCACTGGCCTTGCCTGTAGCTACTGCTGTACTGAACTTAATTGAGTCAATATGACTGTAGAGAGATCTTTACTTTGTACCTTCAGATAGAGACCCATCAAAACAGAGAGATCAGGGTTGTACTCACCAGCTTCTTGATCCAACCGAAAACTAACTTGGAAAAGAGACTCACAGGGAATGCCTACCAGCTCAGCTGAGGAGAAAATAGAGCCTCGAACTGGGGGATTTTTAGAGCAATCCACCCTCTTCGGGGAGAGAGAACTTTAAGTCTTCACCTCTGCCCCAAAAAACAAAACTAAAACCTGAGAGCCAGCCTGCCTTTCTCTGAAGAACTTTTCTGGAAGCTTCGGAAGGACTCCACCATCATAGTCAAAAGCAGGATATAACATATCCTGGAATTTCAGAGGGGATGATTGGCTGCTAGCCAAGTCCATCAGAATGACATCTCAGGACTATGCCACATATATGCCTTTTTCCGGATGGCAAGATGTAACTAGTGAAGTGCCGCAGGGTTCGGCCCTTGGGCACCAGCTATTTAGAATCTAAATTCAGGACTTGGATACAGGGATCGAAGGTTCTATAGCCAAATTCGCAGATGACACAAAAATAGGTGGCACAGTAAGTTTCAATGAGGAAATAAGAACCTTATAAATGGATATAGATGGGCAGCACGGTAGCATGGTGGTTAGCATAAATGCTTCACAGCTCCAAGGTCCCAGGTTCGATTCCCGGCTGGGTCACTGTCTGTGTGGAGTCTGCACGTCCTCCCCGTGTGTGCGTGGGTTTCCTCCGGGTGCTCCGGTTTCCTCCCACAGTCCAAAGATGTGTGGGTTAGGTGGATTGGCCATGCTAAATTGCCCGTAGTGTCCTAAAAAGTAATGTTAAGGGGGGGTTGTTGGGTTACGGGTATAGGGTGGATACGTGGGTTTGAGTAGGGTGATCATTGCTCAGCACAACATCGAGGGCCGAAGGGCCTGTTCTGTGCTGTACTGTTCTATGTTCTATGTTCTATGTTCTAGATAGGTTAGCAGATTGGGCCAAAATGTGGCAGATGGAGTTTAACGTGGATAAATGTGAGGTCATGCATTTTGGTCAATAAAATGGAAAGGCAACTTATTATCTAAATGGGGAGAGACTTAGGGGTGCTCCAATGCAGAGGGATCTGGGTGTCCTCGTGCATGAGTCACAGAAAATGAGCATGCAGGTAAAGCAGATAATAAGGAAAGCAAATGGAATGTTGGCATTTATAGCAAAAGGAATTGAGTATAAAAGTAAGGAAGTGTTGTTGCAACCATACAACATTGGTAAAACTGCACCTGGAGTATTGTGCACAGTTTTGGTCCCCTTATTTGAGGAAAGATGTAGTGGCATTGGAGGCAGTTCAGAGGACGTTCACTAGATTGATTCCAGAGATGAGGGGTTTGTCGTATGAAGAGAGATTGAACAGTTTAGGCCTATACTTTCTGGAGTTTAGAATGAGGGGAGATCAAATTGAGGTATACAAGATGCGAAAAGGTATGGAAAAAGTAGACGTGGAGCAGATGCTTCCGCTTGTGGGGCATTCTCAAACGTGAGGTCATAATCTTAGAATAAGAGGTTGCAAATTTAAAACAGATTTGAGGGGAAACCACTTCTCCCAAAGGGTTGTGAATCTGTGGAATTCGCTACCCCAGAGTGCAGTGGATGCTGGGACAGTGAGTAAATTTAAGGTGGAGTTAGACAGATATTTAATTGGTAATGGGTTGAAGGGATATAGAGAACGGGGAGGACGGTGGAGTTAAGGCCAAGATGAAATCAGCAATGATCACATTGAAGGTGTTTAGGCTCAGGAGGTTAAATTCCCTACTCCTGCTCCTAAGTCATGTGTTCCAGGGAGGAGATTCTCTGGCTGATTTTGCAATCCAGCTCTTGGTCTGTAGCATTGTACATGATAGAATGGCGGAGCAGACTCGATGGGCCAAATGGCCTAATTCCGCTCCTATATTTTATGAATTTATCGATTTGTGAACTTATAGCAAACTGCATGGAAGGGAAACCCCTTGGGCCAATTCAAATAGCAGCTTGCTGTGGGGGTGGGTTGGGGGGTGGGGGGTCACAAGTCTGCAGTTTACCAGCAGCCAATAAAAACAGCCAGCAAAAATCAGCCAGTAAGACAGGGATTAAATAGGATACAAGGGACAGACAAGGATTTAAAAGAGGTTCCTTACACACTTAGAGTATACCTCAATCCACAAAATTTTAATTCAGCTGTGAAAAATCGTCCTTACAAAAAAGCCACATCAGAAGAATTAAATCCAAGATCTACAGGTGTAAAAAAAAAATTTCAAGCATTGTTACTGGTCAGTACATCTCGCGGTGAATTCACAAGAATTTATGACATTTCGTACCCCATTCAGCCAATACTGTTTCCAATGATTTCCTTTCAGGCTATATCTTTTAATTCACATGGACAGCATTACTTGTACTGTGCCTGTATGCATTCTGTATCAGCAGTGGCATTATTGCGTGGGCATGAAAAACCAACAACGTGACCATAATCTGCACTCAGTGAAGCATAACGAAGGATTGGTGTTCAACGCTCTGAAATGTGATATCAATGTACAGCAGATCCATTTCTTCAGTTCTATTTATTCCAGTGCTGGCATATTTCCTGGTCTGAGTAAAATAGAGGATACTAAAGCCATGCCAACTCCTCAAGATGAGGGCAATCTTTGAAGATGTCCAGGTCTCTTTACTTTTTTGTGTCCATACATTTCCAATTTTGCTCAAAAATCTTCATCACAAAGGGAATTGTTGAGAAAAGGTGTGCCTTTACTGTGACCCGAAGACCACCAATAGCCCTTTGAAGCACTGAAATAATCATAATCAGAGGCAGCAACATTGCAATTTTATTAACCTAGGGAGATAATGCCCCTGTAGATAGATGCCTTACAGAATGGTCTGGAAGCACGCACTCCACATAAAGGCAAATCAATTGCATTTGTATCAAAATCTCTATCCGTAATGTAATCCAGCTACTCCAACATTAAATTTTTAAAATAAATTGACCTAGTTGGCCTTCAGAAGGTGGTGGTGAGTTGCCTTCTTGAACCACTGCAGTCCTTGAAGTGTAGGTACATCCACGGTGCTGTTACGGAGGGAGTTCCAGAATGTTGCCCCAGCGACAGTGAAGGAACGGTGATATATTTCCAAGCCAGGGTGGTAAATGATGATTTGGAGGGGATTGTCCAGGTGGTGCGGATCCCAGGTATCTGCTGCTCTTATCCTTCTAGGTGGTAGTGGGCATGTGTTTAAAAGGTGCTATCTAAGGAACTGTGGTGAGTTACTGCAGTGCATCTTGTAGACGGTACACATGGCTGCCACTGTTCGTCATGATGGAAGGTTTGAATGCTTGTGGAAGGGGGAGCAATCAAGTGGGCTGCTTTGTCCTGGAGTGTGTTGAGCTTCTTGAGTGTTGCTGGAGCTGCACTCAACCAGGCAAGTGGAGAGTATTTCATTACACTCAAGGCTTGTGCCTTGTAGATGGTGGACAGGCTTTGGGGAGGGGGGGTCAGGAGGTGTGTTACCCGCTGTAGGATTCCTAGCCTTTGACCTGCCCTGGTAGCCACCGAATGAATGTGGCTAGTCCAGTTCAGTTTCTGTTCAATGGTAACCCCCAGGATGTTGATTATGGGGGATTCAGTGATTCTAATGCCACTGAAGGTCAAGGGGTGGTGGTTAGATCCTCTCTTGCAAGAGATGGTCAAATGGGAAACATTAGCTTTGGTTTTTGAAATCATGCGGTTTCACACCTATCCACCACCTATCTCTTGTGGTAGAGCCTGGCTGCAAACTATTGAAGATGATTTGGTGAAAACCATTGACCAATCCACTGCCAAGATTGCAACTTCCCTTGAAAAAGATTCAAGGCTATGACTGTAAGATTACATAGAACAGTACAGCACGGAACAGGCCCTTCGGCCCTCAATGTTGTGCCGAGCCATGATCACCCTACTCAAACCCACGTATCCACCCTATACCCGTAACCCAACAATCCCCCCCTTAACCTTACTTTTATTAGGACACTACGGGCAATTTAGCATGGCCAATCCACCTAACCCGCACATCTTTGGACTGTGGGAGGAAACCGGAGCACCCGGAGGAAACCCACGCACACAGGGGGAGGACGTGCAGACTCCACACAGACAGTGACCCAGCCGGGAATCGAACCTGGGACCCTGGAGCTGTGAAGCATTTATGCTAACCACCATGCTACCCTGCTGCCCCCAAAGGGTACAAGCCAGCTATCTTGATGCTCAAATTGGATACACTGAGCAGATTGCCTGAGCAGTGTGAGGCATGTTAAGAGTATTTGTCAAGTCAGCATAAAGAACATCTCATTGCAGATCAAGTTCCTCCCATCATTGGTCCAAATCGCATTCAACCTCTTTCATGGCACTGGCATCATTGCCATCATTGACTACTTTACCAAGTACCCCATTATTTGACAATTGCGCAATACGTCAGACAGTACGTTGATGCAATGGTTAGCACTGCTGCCTCAAGGCGTGAAGTCCCAGGTTCGTTCGCGGTGCTGGGTCACTGTCCGTGTGGAGTTTGCACGTTCTCTCCGTGTCTGCGTGGGTTTCACCCCCACAACCCAAAGATGTGCAGGGTAGGTGGATTGGCCACGCTAAATTGCCCCTTAATTGGAAAAAATTAATTGAGTACTCTAAATTCTTTTTTTAAATTGCACAAAACGTCAAGAATGACTGTCGCACATATTCTAAGTGCTATTATCCATTTATTTTGTGTAGCCAGAGAGATCATTATGGATAAAGGGCGGCAATTTATTGGTAAGCCATTTCAGGATATGCATGGGAAGTGGAATATTGAATAGACTACTTCTTCCCCTCATTATCTTTGATCTAACTAAATGAATGATTTACACGTTGGAATTTCTAATTTTCAAACCTGGATAGGCCAAGCAGGATCTACACATTGCAATGTTGTAGCTAACAGTGAAACCTTTAATGCAACTTTTCCATCTCAAACAGAGCTCACATTTGGCAGACTAGCGTGCACCAATTTACCTATGTTTTTCCCTTCTACCCTCTCAGAAACTAGAGAGGAACTTTTTCAACTACAAGGGGCAGCACGGTGGCTCAGTGGTTAGCACTGCTGCCTCACAGCACCAGGTTTGATTCTGATCTCGGGTGACTATGTGGAGTTTGCACATTCTCCCCGTATCTGCGTGAGTTTCCTCCGGGTGCTTCAGTTTCTTCCCACGGTCCAAAGATGTGTAGGTTAGGTGGATTGGCCATGCTAAATTGCCCCTACTTATCCAAACATTTAGGTGAGGTTACAGGAAAGGGCGGGAGATTGGGCTTAGGTAGAGTGGTCTTTCGCTGGGTCGGTGCAGACTCGATGGGCCCAATGGCTTCCTTCTCCACTGTAGTCATTCTATGATTCTATGGGGAGAAAATGACCAGCTTGTACGATTAAAATTGCAGGTACAGAATTGCCAACTTGTTGCTGGGACATGTTCACACTCAGGATCCCACAGAAAGTATGTGGCAATCAGCCGAGTTGATGAGGACTTGTTTGGAGCCAAAGCCTGTGAAGTCCTCACACAGGCAAAGGTGCAATAGTGAAGCATAACTGAGAACAAATCCACCATCATTCAGAAGGATATTCAGAAGGATATGAGAATCCATGTACAAGAAACAGGTGAAAATTAGTATGCTGTTACAGCAAGAAATTATGAAGGCAAATGGCATGTTTGCCTTTATTGCAAGGCAGTACCAGAATAAGCAAGTCTTGCTACAATCATACAGGGTGTTGGTGTGACCACAGCTGGGATACTGTGTGCAGTTTTACTTTTCATACTGAGTGAATGATATAGTCACCTGAGAGGGAGAGTAACAAAGGTTTACAAGATTGCCTCCTGAGATGAGATGATTGCCACATAAGATGAGATTGATTAGGTTGGGTCCACAATTTGAAGTTTCTGAGAGTGAGAGCTGGTCTGAGTGAAATGTATGAGATTCTGAGGAGACTTGACAAGGTAGATGTTGAAATGCTATTTTCTCTCGTGGGGGAATTTAGAATTTAGAAGAGAACGGTATTTCAGAATGTGATGAGGAATAATATCCTCACCCAGAGGATTACGAATCTTAGCAATTTTCTACCCAAGTGGGTTGTGGACACTCATTTATTAAGTGTATTCACTGAGATCGATACATTTTTGGACTCATGGGGAATAAAGGTATATGGGGTTCAGGTGGGAAACCGAGTTAGCTTCAAGGATCAGGAGTGCAGGCCGGAGATCTTTTATGGCCCACACCTTCTCCTATTTCTTAGCGGGAAGCTTTCTCAGGACTGGATGAGGAAAGTCCCGCTTGTCCATGGTTTCTGCTCGTGTCTCCTTTATGCGTCCTCTAGAAACATCCTTACACTAAACTTCAGGCTGTTGTCTAATCAGATCATTCATTGAGGTATCAAATTTTAACAGATGCCTCACGGTCTGGCCTCCCGAAACGCTTCCCCCCTCCCCGCCCCCCAACAGTTATAGTCAAGCACAACACCTACGTCAAATCCAGCATCCTTCACTTGAAATAAAAGGTCATTAATCTGTTTATTTTAAAAACAGGATACGACATTTGTTAACAATGTAAAGACAGTAATTTGATACAAATATGTTAATGACCGCTCCAAAAATAGCACAACAGGGAATTGTAATCCCTTAACAAATGTTACCATTTCAGAATTCTATGTGTTAGTGTTAGTGTCATACTAATTATACCTCATAATATCATAAGAAATAGGAGCAGGCGTTGTCCATTCGGCCCCTCACACCTACTCCGCCATTCAATAGGATCATGGCCGACCTGATTGTGGCCTTAACGCCATGTTCTTGCCTGACCCCCAGCACCCTTGACTCTTATCTATCAAATATCCAACCAACTCAGCCTTGAATAAATTCAATGACCCAGCCTCCACTGCTCTCTGGGGAAGATAATTCCACAGAGTAACAACCCTCTGAGAGAAAACATGTCCCCTCATCTCCATGTTAAAAGAGAAACCTCTTATTCGTCAACTCTGTCCCCCTGTTCTAATTCCCTGCCACCCCCCCCCCCCCCCCCTCCACAATCCCCCACAACAGAAAGCATCCTCCAGGCATCCACCCTGCCAAGTCCCCTCAGGATGTTTGCTTCAATAAGATCAACTTTCATTCTTTTAAACTTCAATGGGTATAAGCCCAAACTGTTCAACCGTTCTTCATCAGCTTTTCATCCCAGGAATGAGTCGAGACAATCCTCTCTGAACTGCTTCTAATGGAACTTTACCCTGTTCCAAATAAGGAGGTCAGAACTGTACACACTATTCCAGATGTGGTCTCACCAAGGCTTTTTACAGCCTCAGTAAAACTTTCCTAATTTTATATTCCATTCCCCTTGCAGTAAACATCAATATTCCATCTGCCTTTCTCATCACTTGTAGGCCAACTTGATGCCTGCACGGTAGCACTGTGGTTAACACTGTGGCTTCACAGCGCCAGGGTCCCAGGTTCGATTCCCAGCAGGGTCACTGTCTGTGTGGAATCTGCACCTTCTCCCTCTATCTGCATGGGTTTCCTCCGGGTGCTCCGGTTTCCTCCCACTGGTCCCGAAAGGTGTGCTGTTAGATAATTTGGACATTCTGAATTCTCTCTCAGTGTACAGGTGCTGGAATGTGGCGACTCGGGGCTTTTCACAGTAACTTCATTGCAATGTAAGCCTACTTGTGACAATTAAGGTTATTATTATTATTTTCCTGATTCATGTGCCAGGACACCCAGATATCTGCAATCTCTCTCCATTTAAATAACATTCTGCTTTTTTAATCTTCCTGCCAAAGTGGACCACATTTTACGCCATCTGACAAATTTTTGCCCATTCATTTAACCTGTCCATATCCTTTTGTCGACTCTTTCCGGCAGTGACAAGGCCAACCGCAGGCCTTTCCATGAATCAAGACCCTACCGAGAACTGCCGGCCAGTCAGACCCCGGGTGCTTGTATGCCCAGCACTGCCACTGGTAGGGTTCAGGCTGTTGCCGGAAGAAGAGGCGCCGGTGTCCCGGCATCATGGATTGACCCAGGTTGTAGGATAAGTAATGTGGAGGTTTATTGCTTAATGGGGTAGGGGTCATGGGGAGTTGGTGGCAAGGGTTGGGGGGGTGGGGGTGGTTATAGCTTCATGGGATAGGGGTAATGGGAGGGGTGGAACCAAGGGCTGGGAGGTGGAGGTGGATGGGGGTGGGGCGGGGTTTGGCCCTCAGCTTTTGGTTGTCCAGTCCCTCAATCAGGCACTGAGTGCTTTTGATGGTGGGAAGCCTCCACCACACCACCCTACTCCACCCGGCCAGGTGGTGGCAGGTTTGCTGCATGGCAACAGGCCTTCCTATACTGGGTTAATACCACTGCAGCAGGAAGAGGCCTTCAAGTGCGAATTAATTGGTCACGTAATCGCCTCAATATATGGTGCGGTATGAAGGACAACCATTGGCGTTCCCACCCAAACCTTGACTCTGACAGAGGTGGGACGGTATTGTGGTTACGGTACTTTGATTAATAAGGGGATCAGGAGTTATGGGGAGAAGGCAGGAGAATGCGGATGATTTAATGCTCTACCCGTTTCCAAGCTCACCGCCAGAGAGAGCAGAATATTCTGCCCTCTCAAAATCACTCATAATCTTAAAGAACTTTCTCAAGACATCTTTCAGCTTTCTCTTTTCAAGACTGAATGGGTGGCACAGTAGTACAGTGGCTAGCACGGTTGCTTTGCTGCTCCAGGGTCCCAAGTTCAATTCTCGGCTTGGGTCACTGTCTGTGCGGAGTATGCCCGCCTCTGTGTGGGTTGCCTCCAGGTGCTCCGGTTTCCTCCCTGTGGTGAATGTATAACATATAAATCCACACTGTATATTACTGTGTCCCTGTGGGCTCCATCTGTGAGCCGTTGCGCGGCTCTGCCTACAGGGGGAGATGAGGAGCATGTACAGGGCTCCGCCCTTGACTCCACCCCCAGCAGGAAGTATAAAGTGCTGGGATCTTACGAGCCCACCTTCAGTTCAGTTAGTCGCAGGCAGGCTCAGTTGTAAGTCGATTAAAGCCACAGTTTACTTCACTCGTGTCTTTGAATAAATTGATGGTCGCATCACTCCCACAGTCCAAAGATAAGACCATAAGACCATAAGACATAGGAGCAGGGTTAGGCCACTCGGCCCATCGAGTCTGCTCAGCCATTCAATCATGACTGATATTTTCTCATCCGCATTCTCCTACCTTCTCCCCATTACCCTTATCCCCTTATTAATCAAGAACCCATCAGAGGATGATCAGAGGATTAGATAGGGTGGACAGTGAGAGCCTTTTTCCTCAGATGGTGATGTTTAGCACGAGGGGACATAGCTTTAAATTGAGGGTAGATATAGGACAGATGTCAGAGGTAGGTTCTTTACTCAGAGAGTAGTAAGGGCATGGAATGCCCTGCCTGCAACAGTAGTGGACTCGCCAACGCTAAGGGCATTCAAATGGTCATTGGATAGACATATGGACGATAAGGGAATAGTGTAGATGGGCTTTAGAGTGGTTTCACAGGTCGGCGTAACATCGAGAGCCGAAGGGCCTGTACTGCGCTGTAATTTTCTATGTTCTATGTTCTGTCTTAAAGACACTCAGTGTTTTGGCCTCCACAGCCTTCTGCAGCAAAGAGTTCCACAGATTCACCACCATCTGGCTGAAAAAATTCCTCCTCATCTCTGTTTTAAAGGATCATCCCTTTAATCTGAGATGGCGTCCTCTGGTTCTAGTTTTTCCTACGTTGGAAACATCCTCTCCACTTCCACTCTGTCCAGTCCTCGTAGTATCTTGAACGTTTCAATAGGATCCCCTCTCATCCTTCTAAACTCCACGAGTACAGACCCAGAGTCCTCAAATGTTCCTCATACGACAAGTTCTTCATTCCAGGGATCATTCTTGTGAACCTCCTCTGGACCCTTTCCAAGGCCAGCACATCCTTCCTTAGATATGGGGCCCAAACTGCTCACAATACGCCAAATGGGGTCTGACCAGAGCCTTATAGAGCCTCAGAAGTATATCCCTGGTCTTGTATTCTAGCCCTCTTGACATGAATGCTAACATTGCATTTACCTTCTGATGCACTATCAATTACGATGAGAAGAGAGTAAAGAGTAATCGAGGCTTTATTACGCAGAGATGTGGAGCCTCCCGCAGCTGCTGCCAAAATGGCTGCAGCTCGGAGAGCACACACATTTATACTCCGCCTGCTGGGCGGAGCCAGCAGGCAAGGATCTACCCCTCTACCTGTAGTACAGGGGCCTTACTGTAATACCCTCGTATGCAGTATACACAATAAACAATACAACAGTGGTGACTACCACATTTATCCCCTGTTAAAAAAGAGTCTAGCGAGGATGGCGGAAACTATTTACATACAGGTCATTTAAAATTTAAGCAAGAGGTTACAAATTGAGACGGTCGGCGCCTTGATCTGTCGTTGTGAGCGCCGCAGTTGTGGTGGTGATTCAGGCGTTGGTTCGGTCGTCGGTGACTCCGGGTGCATGTTGCCCTCATTTTCATCCACGGGTGGGACCAAGGGGAGGGCGGATTGTCCTGGAGCGGGGCTGTGGTGGGGTGTGTCGGGGGGGGCGGCGGGGAGGGTGGCGCCGGGGCGGGGGGGTGTGTGGGTCCCAGCTGGTGCCAGGTCCCGGAGGGATACTGTGTCTTGGTGGCCATCGGGGTACGCTACGTGGGCGTACTGCGGGTTCGCGTAGAGTAGCTGTACCCTCTCAACTAACGGGGCTGCCTTGTGAAGCCGTACGTCCTTGCGGAGGAGAACGTGTCCTGGAGCTGCCAGCCACGTTGGGAGCAAAACCCCGGAGGTGGACTTCCATATCGGGGTGGATGAAGATCTCAGTGCTCCCGAAGGCAGAAGGCAGAAGGCAGGAAGCCTTGTGCACGTCGACCTTCACTGTCGTCGACGCGGTCGCGAGGTTGTGCGGGTCGTGACTGGTTGATTGTGACGGATGCCAGGCGTGGCTGGTCGACGGCGGTTGCAGGCGATGAGCGGACCAATGAGGTGCCCGGTGAGCAGGTGTCCTGAGGCAGGCAAGATGGCGGCGCACATGGGCCGCTTGTGTGAGGTGAGCAAGATGGCGGCGCCCATGGTCCGTACGTGTTGTGAGGGGAGCAAAATGGCGGCACCCACGGGCCCCACGTGTTCTGAGGCGAGGAAGATGGCGGCACCCACGGACCGCACGAGGTCTGAGGCGAGGGAGATGGCGGCGCCCGCTGGTCGCACATGGGGGGTGCCGGGGCAACCGAGCAGGCCTGGCACACAGCATCAAAATGTCCTTTCTTACTGCAGGCCTTGCAGAGCGTGCTCCATGCTGGGCAGCGTTGTCGGGGGTGTTTTGACTGTCCACAGAAGTAGCACATGGGTCTCCCGGGGTTGTTTGGTTGCCGCTCGCCGCAGGCCTGGGGTTGGCTGGGGGAGGTCACTGGTGGGGTCCACAGTAGGGTGTTCGCTGGCGGGGTCCATGATGCCCAGGAGGGGTGGGCCGTGCAGTCGGGGGCATACGCCTGTATATTGCGTGAGGTGACTGTAAGCGAGAGCGCTAGTTTCTTGGTCTCCGCGAGGTCGAGGGTAGCCCCTTCTAAGAGTTGCTGGCGGATGTAGGCCGACCCGATGCCTATAACGAATGTGTCTCTAAGCAGCAGGACAGAATGTTCAGCGGCCGAAACGGCCTGGCAATCGCAGTCTCTCTCTAGGAGTTGCAGGGCACGCCAGAAATCTTCCGCAGACTCACCGGGGAGTTGATGCCACATGGAGAGGAGGTGCCTGACGTAGACTATGTTGGTCTGCTGAGTCTAGTTCTCCTTCAGTTGCACCATGGCCTCAGCGTATGTCGGCGCGTCGTGAATGAGGGGCAAGATGTCTGAGCTCAGCTGCGTTTAAAGGATCTGGAGCTTCTGTGCCTCTGAGGGTGGTTCAGTCGCAGATCCGATGTATGCCTCAAAACAAGCTAGCCAATGTGTGAAGGCCGACTTGGCGTTGTCTGCTTGAGGTTGCAGCTGCAGGCGATCAGGCTTGATGTGGAGATCCATCATTTTAAATTCTCTGCGTAATAATTTGATGCACTATCAATTACGACGAGACGAGAGTAGAGCGTAAGCTGTTGCCGAAATTGTTGCAGCTCAGAGAGCCCACACATTTATACTCCGCCTACTGGGCAGGGGCCAGCAGTCAGGGATCTACTCCCGTACCTGTAGTACAGGGGCATTACCGTAATACCCTTGTATGCAGTATACACAATAAATAATACAACAGTGGTGACTACCACACCTTTTTAACTGCCGACTGAACCTGCACATTAACCTTAAGAGAATTGTGAACAAGGACTCCCAAGTCCCTTTGTGCTTCTGCTTTCCGAAGCATTTCCCTATTTAGAAAATAGTCTATGCCTAGATTCCTCCTTCCAAAGTGCATAACCTCACACTTTTCCACATTGTATTTCATTTGCCACTTCATTGCCCACTCTCCTACCTTGTCCAAGTCCTTCTGCAGCCCCCTTGCTTCCTCAATACTACCTGTCCCTCTACAGATCTTTGTATCATCTGCAAACTTAGCAACGCAACAGTGCCTTCAGTACCTTCTTCCTGACCGTTAATTTATATTGTAAAAAGTTGTGGTTCCAGCACGGACCCCTGAGGCACACCACTAGTCACCGGCTGCCATCCTGAAAAAGACCCCTTTATCCCCACTCTTTGCCTCCTGCCAGTCAGCCAATCCTCTATCCATGCCAGGATCTTACCCTTAACACCATGGGCTTTTAACTTATTTAACAGTCTCCTATGCGGCACCTTGTCAAAGGCCTTCTGGAAATTTAAATAAATCACATCCATGATTCTCCTTTGTCTAACTTGCTTGTTACCTCCTCAAAGAACAAAGAAGATGTGCAGGTTAGGTTGATTGGCCATGTGATGGAAGTTTCAGTAGGGGAGCATTTCGGGAACAGTGACCACAATTCAGTAAGTTTTAAAGTGCTGGTGGACAAGGATAAGAGTAGTCCTAGGGTGAATGTTCTAAATTGGGGGAAGGCTAATTATAGCAATATTAGCCAGGAACTGAAGAACCTAGATTGGGAGCGGATGTTTGAGGGTAAATCAACATCTGACATGTGGGAGGCTTTCAAGTGTCAGTTGAAAGGAATTCAGGACCGGCATGTTCCTGTGAGGAAGAACGATAAATACGGCAAATTTCAGGAACCTTGGATAACGAGAGATATTGTAGGCCTCGTCAAAAAGAAAAAGGAGGCATTTGTCAAGGCCAGAAGGTTGGGAACAGACAAAGCCTGTGTGGAATATAAGGAAAGTAGGAAGGAACTTAAGCAAGGAGTCAGGAGGGCTAAAAGGGGTCACAAAACGTCATTGTCAAATAGGGTTAAGGAAATTTCCAAGGCTTTTTACACATACATAAAAAGCTAGAGGGTATCCAGGGAAAGGGTTGGCCCACTGAAGGATAGGCAAGGGAATCTATGTGTGGAGCCAGAGGAAATGGGCGAGGTACTAAATGAATACTTTGCATCAGTATTCACCAAACAGAAGGAATTGGTGGATGTTGAGTCTGGAGAAGGGTGTGTAGATAGCCTGGGTCACATTGAGATCCAAAAAGACAAGGTGTTCGGCGTCTTGAAAAATATTAAGGTAGATAAGTCCCCAGGGCCTGATGGGATCTACCCCAGAATACTGAAGGAGGCTAGATAGGAAATTGCTGAGGCCTTGACAGAAATCTTTGGGATCCTCACTGTCTTCAGGTGATGTCCCGGAGGACTGGAGAATAGCCAATGTTTTTCCCTTTGTTTAAGAAGGGTAGCAAGGATAATCCAGGGAACTACAGGCCGGTGAGCCTTACGACAGTGGTAGGGAAATTACTGGAGAGAATCCTTCGAGACAGGATCTACTCCCATTTGGAAGCAAATGGACGTATTAGTGAAAGGCAGCATGGTTTTGTGAAGGGGAAGTCGTGTCTCACTAACTTGATAGAGTTTTTCGAAGAGGTCACAAAGATGATTGATGCAGGTAGGGCAGTGGATGGTGTCTATTTGGATACAGAACTGACTAGGTCATAGAAGGCAGAGAGTAGCAATGGAACGGTGCTTTTTTTAAAATTTTAGAGTACCCAATTACTTTTTCCAATTAAGGGGCAATTTAGCATGGCCAATCCACCTATCCTGCACATTTTCTTTTGGGTTGTGGGGGTGAAACCCACGCAAACACGGGGAGAATGTGCAAACTCCACACAGACAGTGACCCAGGGCCGGGATTCGAACCCGGGTCCTCGGCGCCGTAGGCAGCAATGCTAACCACTGTGCCACCGTGCTGCCCAGAAAAGTGCTTTTCTAATTGAAGGGCTGTGACTAGTGGTGTTCCACAGGGATCAGTGCTGGGACCTTTGCTGTTTGTAGTATATATATATGATTGTATGTTGATCTGTATATGCTATGACAGTATGTCAATCTATATATGGTATTCCGCATATGGTATGGCTGTATGTCAATCTCTATATGGTACTCTGTGTATGTTTTTTTTATATATTTAGAGTACCCAACTCATTTTTTCCAATTAAGGGGCAATTTAGCATGGCCAATCTGCATGGCCTGCACATCTTTTGGGTTGTGGGGGCAAAACCCACGCAAACACGGGGAGAATGTGTAAACTCTACACAGACAGTGACCCAGAGCCGGGATTGAACCTGGGACCTCGGCGCTGTGAGGCAGCATTGCTAACCACTGCACCACCATGCTGCCCCATTCTGTATATGGTTTGACTTTATGTTGCTCTGTATATGATATTCTGTATCTGGTATGAATGTATCTTGATCTCTATAGGGTATTCTGTATATGGTATGACTGTATGGCAATTTGTATATGATATTCTGTATGTGGTATGACTATGTCAGTTTTGGTCTCCTCTGAGGAAGGATGTTCTTGCTCTCGAGGGAGTGCAACGAAGGTTTACCAAACTGATTCCAGGAATGGCGGGGCTGTCATATGAGGAGAGATTGACTAGGTTGGGATTGTTCTCGTTGGAGTTCAGAAGAATGAGGAGGGAATCTCATAGAGACTTAAAAATTCTAACAGGGCTAGACAGGGTAGATGCCGGGAAGATGTTCCCAATGGTGGGTGTGCCCAGAACCAGGGGTCACAGTCTGAGGATTCAGGGTAAACTATTTCGGACAGAGATTAGGAGACTCTTCTTCACACAAAGAGTGGCGAGCCTGTGGAATTCATTACCACAGGACGTAATTGATGCTAAAACTTTGAATATATTCAAGAGGCGGCTGGATATTGCACTTGGGGAGAATGGGATCAAAGGCTATGGGGAGAAAGCAGGATTAGGCTATTGAGTTGGATGATCAGCCATGATCGTGATGAAATGCGGATCATGCTCAAAGGGCCAAAAGGCCTCCTCCTGCTCCTATCTTCTATATATCTATGTATATGATATTCTGTATATGGTATGACTGTATGTTGATCTGTATATGGTATGACAGGATGTCAATCTGTATATGGTATTTTGTATATGGTATGGCTGTATGTCAATCTCTGTATGATATTCCATTTTTGGTATGACATGTCGATCTCTATATGGTATTCTCTATATAATATGCCTGTATGCCAATCTGCATATGGTATTCTCTGTATGATATGACTAAATGTCAATCTGCATATGGTATGCTATATCTGGTATGATTGCATGTTAATCTGTATATGATATTCTGTATGATATTTACACGGGTGAACAAATTTGTGGTATATTGTATCCATCTGTATATGGTATTCCAACTGTGGTCAAACTTCAATTCAGTACAATTTTAGTTTAGCTTCGCCCCTTTTCAATCCTCCCCCTCCAGAAATAAGTCCATGTACTTGGTTTATATTTTTATTATCGTCTGATTAGCCAATGTTGTTACTTTTAGTGATTTGTGGATGTCCCTCCCTTATTGTCCAAGTAATATGTGACCTCTTTATTTTTCTTACCAGAGTGTAATACCTCACACATTTATCTCTGTTTGAAATCCATTTGCCAATTATATAACCATTCATCAAGTTTATTCACGTCTTCCTGTAATTTATTGCAGTCTTCCTCGGTATTGACTCTCCACTCAAATTGACGTTATCTGCAAAGTTATAAATTGTGTTTAGATTCCAAAGTCTAAATTGGAAATATAAATTGTGATCGACTGTGATAAAGCACTAGTCCTTGTGGGATCGCACTTCCCGCCTTCTGCCATTCTGAATAGACAGACTCTATCCCAAGTGCCTGCTTTTGGTTTTGCAACCAGCCAGCAATCCATCCTGATACTTGAGCCCTGACTCTACATTCACTGACCTTATTCATTAGTCCATTATATGACAGTGTCATTGCAGGTCTTTGGAAAATCCAGATGGTAATAGAGGACTAGAGTACAGAGACAAGGGGGTTATGTGCAAACCTTATACAATTAGGCCTCAGCTGGAGTATCGCGGCTAATTCTCGGTATCGCCCATTGGAAAGCATATCGAAGTCTTGCAGAAGCAATTTAGCAGGAATAAGGGGCTGGATTCTCTGACTCGGCGGCAGCTATGTCCGGAGGAAGCATCTGGTCTTACAACCAAAACAACGGTGCAAGGCCGCACTGATGCTCCGTCCGGTGGGGGGGGGGGGGGAGGGGGTCACGTCCCGGCTTTACCTGCCAAGACAGACGCAGAATGGCCGGGTCTGTGCACATCAGCAGCCTGCGGTGGCTGCGCCATACAACATGGCGGCAGCCGCACGCGGATCCAGCCTGTCGAAAACTGCCCCCCGTAACCCGCCTCGCCACCCCTCGACCACCCCCAACAGCCCTCGCCAAAGCCCCCCTGTCAGGGGAATGGCTCACCCCCCCCCCTCCCCCCGGGACTGTGGCGTTGCTTGACACAGTCTGCAGCTGCCACGCCATGCTTACAAAGGTTGAGAGGCCACATGTCCCACGGCGTCGGGAAGTCGGCCCATCAGGGCGGAGCAACGGGGGAGGACCTCAGGTGACGTCCTGAGGCCGTCCCAACAGTGTGCGGCGTACTCCCAAGTACACCGTTTTTGAGGGGCCGGAGCATCGGGAAAACAGCGCCATCCCCGATTTCACCGGATAAAGGGATTCTCCGGCCAATCGCTGAACGTGATTTCACCGCTGGCAGTCGGAGAATTCCACCCCCCCCCCCACAAGATTTCCAAAGGAGACTAGACATTTTACAAGAGACAAATTACATATTACAGCACATGTGAAACCACAGAACCCAGGCAGTGTGGCGTGAGGAGTTTCAGGGTGGGGAGGTGAACAACACCTCAAAACCCGCATTTCATCTACCCACTTGATTGAGAAACAAGCTTGGCATCTGAAAACTATCCACTGAACAGCCTGCTAGATTCAAAAAGTAGGGCAAACAATGGCTATTCACCATGCTAAACAGAGGTAAGCTTAAACTATTCTACCTTTGTAGATGCATGTTGTTCTTTTCTGATATCATTTCTGATCCATGTCATTAATGCTGGTATGAGTCATCAGCTCAGCTTCTTTCAATTTGTTTTTTTTACATGATCCTCTTTCTTTCAGTCTCTTTCTAAAGCCCTTCACGCCTTTGCACAAATAAATATTGCTGATATCAAAGCTCCATGAAAACAATAAAAGTGGAAAGTAAATCATGGGCGGGAAAGATTTTATTTTTCGCACAGTAAATGAAAATAACCACAAATAAAACCTGTGCGTTTTGTAAATCAGACAGGAACTCACAGAGGCATGTGCGCCTGGAACTGAGGCTCGGTGAAGATAGCATGGAATTCCAGCTGGGAATTACTCAGAAGGGAATGATGTGTGCTCCTGCGCGGTGTACCGCCGATTGTATTGGAGGATGTGTCCATGTGACACACTCACCAAGAGCAGAGAATGCTGTGAATACCCAGCATTTGTCCTGAGAAAATCACATTCCAATATTCCGGTATGCTTTCTTTGGCCACCAGTTTATTAATGCCAATTCAAGTTGACTCCTGTCCATTGCTGAAGGATAGGTGTTAGACTCCAGGTAAGCAGCCATGCTTAAACAGTAGTTTAGAAAAGCATGAAGAGGTTTATTATAGTTACAGGCTGATGCAACCATCAATTCACATGAGATGGAGAGTTGAAGTGAACAGTGGTTTTAAACAGCTAGATCTGTGCCTGCCTGTGACTGCTCTGCACTGAGTGCCGCCTACAGGGCAGCAGATCTATATACCTCTCCCGAGGGGGGGAGCGTGTCTTCTGGAGCTTCATCCCTGTAAGTCGGCGATGGTGGGAGGGGTGGTGTAGGCCATGTCGGGGCGGGGGTGGTGTTCGGTGTAGGGTGGGGGTGGGGGGGGGGGGGGGCGGGGGGTAGGTGATGGTTGCAGGGGAACCGGTGGGTGCCAGGTCCCGGAGGGAGACTGTAACTTGTCGGCCGTCGTGGTGCGCCATGTAGGCACATTGGGGGTTGGCGTGAAGGAGTTGTACCCTCTTGACCAGGGGGTCGGACTTATGGCTCCTCACGTGCTTTCGGAGGAGGACAGGCCCCGGTGTCGTCAACCAGGACGGAAGAGAGATCCCGGAGGTGGATTTCCTGGGGGAAACAAATAGGCGGTCATAAGGGGTCTCGTTCGTAGCCGTGCAAAGGAGTGACCTAATGGAGTGGAGCACGTTGGGGAGGACCTCCTGCCAGCGGGAAACTGGGAGACTCCCAGAACGTAGGGCCAGAAGGGCGGCCTTCCATACTGTTGCGTTCTCCCTCTCCAACCGTCCATTTCCCCGGGGGTTGTAACTGGTAGTCCTGCTCGAGGCGATGCCCTTACCGAACAGGTACTGACGCAGTTTGTCGCTCATAAACGAGGAGACCCGGTCACTGTGGACATAACTGGGGAAAGCGAACAGGGTGAAGAAGCTATGCAGGGCCTTAATGACAGTGGCCGCGGTCATGTCGGAGCTAGGGATTGCAAAGGGAAAACGGGAGTACTCGTCAATGACGTTAGAAAATACGCGTTGCGGTCAGTGGAGGGGAGGGGCCCTTTGAAATCGATGCTTAGGCGCTCAATGGGCCGGGATGCCTTCACCAGGTGGGCCTTATCTGGTTGATATTAATGTGGTTTACACTTCGCGCAGATTTGGCAGTCCCTGGTCATGGCCCTGACCTCCTCGGTGGAGCCGGGCAGGTAGCGGGCATTGATGAAGTGGAGAAGCCGGGTGACCCCCGGGTGACAGAGGTCATTGTGGATGGCCCACAGTCGGTCACCTTGCGCGCTGGCGCGTGTGCCGCGGGACAGGGCATCTGGGGGCTCATTGAGCTTCTCTTAACAATATACAATATCGTAGATATAGGTGGAGAGTTCGATCCTCCACCTCAAGATTTTATCATCCTTGATCTTGCCCCGCTGTGTATTGTTGAACATGAAGGCTACCTACCGTTGGTCGGTGATGAGGTTGAACCTCCTACCAGCCAGGTAGTGCCTCCAATGCCTCACAGATTCCACAATGGCTTGAACTTCTTTTTCGACTGAGGAGTGTCGAATCTCGCAGTCCTTGAGGGTACGGGAAAAAAAGCCCCCGGGCAGGGCTGCCTGGTTAAGGGTAGCGGCGAGGGCGACCTCTGACGCGTCAGTCTCCACCTGGAAGGGGATGGACTCGTCCACCGCGCGCATCGTGGCTTTGGTAATATCTGCCGTGATGCGGCTGAAGGCCTGGCGGGCCTCAGTCGTCAGGGGGAAGATGATGGCTTTGATAAGTGGACGGGCTTTGTCCGCATAGTTGGGGACCCACTGGGCATAATACAAAAAGAACCCGAGGCATCTTTTCAGGGCCTTGGGGCAGTGGGGGAGGGGGAGTTGCAGCAGGGGGTGCATGCGGTCGGGGTCGGGCCCTTGGACTCCATTTTCCATGACATAGCCGAGAATGGCCAGTCGGGTTGTGCGGAAAACGCATTTCTCCTTGTTATAGGTGAGATTGAGGGCTTGGGCGGTTTGGAGAAACTTCTGAAGGTTGGGGTCGTGGTCCTGCTGATCATGGCCACAGATGGTGATGTTGTCCAAGTACGGAAATGTGGCCCGCAGCCCGTACTGGTCCACCATTCGGTCCATCGTGCTTTGGAAGACCGAGACCCCATTGGTGATGCCGAAGGGGACCCGGAGGAAGTGGAAGAGGCGGCCGTCTGCCTCAAAGGCCGTGTAGTGGCAATCTTCGGGGCGGATTGGAAGCTAGTGGTATGCGGACTTCAGATCTACCGTGGAGAACCCCAGGTAGTGTGCAATCTGATTCACCGTGTCCGCTATCCGGGGAACAGGGAACACATCGAGTTGCGTGTACCGGTTTATAGTTTAGCTGTAGTCTACAACCATCCGATTCATTTTCCCGGTCCTGACGACCACCACTTGAGCTCTCCAGGGGCTATTACTGGCCTCGATGAACCCCTCCTTCAAGAGCCACTGGACCTCTGATTTGATAAAAGTCCTGTCCCGGGCACTGTACCGCCTGCTCCTGGTGGCGACACGTTTACAGTCGGCGGTGATGTTCGCAGAAAGTGGGGGGGGGGGGGAGCGACCTTAAGACTCGCAAGGCTCTCATAGGGTGAGAGGGGGTAGGGGCGCGCCGAACTTCAGGGTCAGGCTCCTGAGGTTGCACTGGAAGTCCAGTCTCAGCAGGAGAGGAGCGCAGAGGTCGGGGAGGACATATAGTTTGAAATTGGCGTGCTAGGTGCCCTGTATTGCAAGATGCGACACAGTACCCCTGGATCTGCACCGAATGTGACCCAGAAGTGAGGGAGATTGTTTGGAATGCAGGGGAAATTTGGAGAGAACAGCACCTTACCGTGTCTGGATGTACAAAGCTCTCCGTGCTCCCAGAGTCAAACAGGCAGGGCGTTTCATGCCCATTGACCCGGGCGGTCATCATCGAGTTCCTAAGATGCTTGGGCCGTGACTGGTTGAGGGTGACAGTGCCGAGCTGCGGGTAGCCGGCGTGGTCGGAGTTGGTGGGGGGTTCCCAAGATGGCTGTCCCCGTCGGTCGCACGTGTCAGGCGGCATTGGAGATGGCAGCCAAGATGGCGGCCCCCGTCGGTCGCATGTGTCGGGCAGCGTTGAAGGTGGCGGACAAGATGGCGGCCCCCATGAGTCGCACGTGTTGGGTAGGGTTAAAGATGGCTGCCTCCACGGACAGCACGAGGCTGATGACGCGTCCAAGAGGGGCGGTACCGGCAGGGGTCTGCGTGCCTGTGAGTCTGAAAGTTGGGTCTGTGATTTAGGAGATTTGGATCTGGCCAGGCAGACTTTGGCAAAGTGTCCTTTCTTGCTGCAGTCGCTACAGGTCACGTTCATGGCCGGGCAACACTGCCTGAGGTGCTGGTTCTGGCTGCAGAAATAGCAGGGCAGCACTCCGGGTTGGGCGGGCAGCCGCACGGCACAGGCCTGGGGCACCTGGTTGGGTGTCCATGAGGGGATCGCGTGGTTGGAGTGGAAAGCATTGAGGCTCTGAAACGCTACTTCTAAGGAGGTGGATAGTTTTACCGTCTCTTCTAGGTCGAGGGTGCCCTTTTCAAGCAAGCGCTGTCTGAGGTAGTTGGACCGGGCTCCAGCCACATAGGTGTCCCGGATGGCGAGTTCCATGTGCTGCGAGGCCATGACGTCCTTATTATTGCAGTTTCGAGCGAGTACCTTCAAGTCGCTTAGGTATTCCTCCAGAGATTCCCCTGGGCGTTGACGACGAGTGGTGAGGAAATGCCACGTGAACACTTTGTTCACCAGCCTCATGTATTGCCTTTTCAGGATCGCGATCGCGTCTGCGTACATGGTCGCTTCCTCGATCTGCATGGAGATTCTGTGGCTCACCCGGGCGTGGAGGAGAGTCAGTTTCTGCTCCTCGGTGATGGTGGGCGAGGAGGAGGTGGCCAGGTAGGCTTCAAAACAGCGGAGTCAGTGCAAAAAATTTCCTTTGGCTTCTGCTGCCTGAGGGTCGAGTTCCAGTCGATCAGGTTTGAGGGCTGCTTCCATAGCGATATTGTAGCTGATTAAATTGATGCGACCGTCAATTCACACAAGACGATTAGTAGAAGTGAACAGTGGTTTTAATAAGCTGTGCCTGCCTGTGACTGCTCTGTACTGAGTGCCGCCTACAGGCTGCAGATCTATATACCTCCCCCGAGGGGGCGGAGCCACAAGCGGAGCCCACAAGGGTATCAACATAATACAATTTAATGTAATGTAATACAATGGTGAATGGTAGCAGTAATACATTTACCACACAGGCAAACTCCACCGATCCCCGGAAGGTCTCCTCCCCCGACCTGGTTTTTCCACCAGAGGGGCTACTCAGTTAAGGGGAAGCGCTGCCTCCATAACCGAGGAAGTTTGTACTCTCTGGAGGGCATGGGAAACCTGATGGTTCCTATCTCATGACCTCTGCTGGTGCTATAACACATCTCCCCCCCCCCCACCCCCACCCCCCCGCCACACCCACCCCACAAAGTCCGGAAATGTGCTCATGTCCGTTGAAACCGGTCCTTGACATCTGTCTGTTTAAATTGGGGTTAATACTTTGGCGTGGTCTGTGTCGGCCTGGGGGGCATGTACCGGACTGGAGAATGGCGCCTGTGTGTCGACTGCCATGGCGGAGGAGGCATTGCCAGCGCGGCAGCCGGTGGTGGTGCAGGTTCCTCAGACAGGGGCAGTTTGTCCATCTCGGTCTCTGAATCAGAACCGAGTGGATCCTCGTCCAACATCTCGGCATCCTCAGTTGGAGGTTTTGGTCCGTGGCCACAGCCAGGTTCGGGGCCGGTGGTGAATGCAAAGAGGCGGTCGGACCAGTGGCTGGGACCGCACATGGGGCGGACGGCTCGGCTGGGATGTCCGGCACATGGCTCTGAAAGTGACTTGCGTGACAATTGGATTCCTGCCCTTGTGCTAGACTTGGAAGGATACCGGCCTGTGGCTGCCAACCTGGGACCCAAACAGCCCCATCACCGAAGTTCCGGACATGTATGGCATCGCCGGGAACTAATGTGTGGGCCAGCGTATGGTGGCCTGCGTCATTCTTGGACTGGTCCTGTTTCCGGCGGACCACCCTCCTAGACCTGGAGAGACCAAGCTCAGGAGCATGCAGAGTTGGCGGCCTATCAAGAGTTCTGCTGCTGCGACATCCATCGTGAATGCGGTTTTGTGCAATAAAAAAAAGGAAGCACGCCAGCTGAGTGTCCGAGGATCCTGCCATCAGCTTCTTCGTGCCCAGCTTAAAAGTTTGGACCGCTCTGTTGGCCAGTCCGTTTGAAACTGTGTGGTATGAAGAAGTCCTCATGTGCTGAACCCAGAGTCAAACACCGCAAACCCGGTGCTCGTACCATTATCGGGCACCAGTATCTCTGGAATTCCGTGCACACTGAAAATCTGCCGTAGTTTTTCCATGGTGGCCTGGGCGTTGTCACCTGCATCCGCACCACTACCAGCCACTTAGAGCGAGCGTCTACCAAGAGGAGGAACGTCAGTCCCTGGAAAAAGCCCACAAAGCCGACATGAATCCGGACCCAAGACCTTCCGGCCATTCCCAAGAGTGGAGTGGTGCTGCTGGGGGTAATCATTTGTGCTCCTGACATTGGGAGCATCACTGTGCTACTCGTTCAATGTGTGCGTTGATGTCAGGCCATCAGACATAACTCCCAGCGAGCATCTTCATTTTAGATACTCCCCGGTGTCCACTATGAAGGTCGGGTAAGAGCACTGGATGCCCCACACCTGTGGACCACCACGCCCAGATCCCCACAAGAGCATGCTGTATTCGATGCTCAGTTCTTGCACCAGCCCATGTAAGTGGCACAGTGGTTAGCACTGCTACCTCACAGCTCCAGAGACTCAGGTTCAATTCCAACCTCGGGTGACTGTCTGTGTGGAGTCTACACTTTCTCCCCATCTCTGTGTGGGTTTCCTCCAGGTGAGCAATGATGTGCAGATTAGGTGGATTGTCCATGGTAAATTCCCCCATTAGTGTCCAACAAGTTTGATGGGGTGACCGGATTATGGGGATAGATAGAAGCATGGGCTTAAGTAGGGTGCTCTTTCCAAGGGCTGGTGCAGACTCAATGGGCTGAGTGGCCTCCTTCTGCATTGTAGGGATTCTAAGCCTTCAGGTCCTCAGGCAAATGTTGGGCCCCATACTGCACCATGTGCCTGATGCAGGAGAGTTGTGGGTTAGTCTGGGTCCAGCCTCGGATGCGTCATGCTGTGACTGGTAGTACGTCCACGAAATGGAGAGCAGTATGACCTCATCATCCGTGGTGGGATTAGGTGGCTTAGTGGGCACTGGTAAGTGGCTCAAAGCGGCAGCATAGTGCATTTGGGTCCCAGAGCGGTGTTCCAATATGTCATCGTACGCTGCCCGTAGTAACACCCAGCGCGAGGAGGCTATGGGAGGAATCACATGATTCTCCTTGAGGGGCCGTAGAAGGGGCTTGTGGCCTATCAGGACAGTGAAGCCGTGCCCATAGATGTACTGGTGGAATACTTTTAGGCTGAATACCACGGCTACTCCTTACTCCTCCACATGTGCGTACCATTTCTCCGCATTGCTCAATATCCGAGATGCAAACGACATAGGTGGCTCCATTACGCAATTTTACATTACATGGGCGAGCACGGTAAGGGGATACGTCGGAGGTTAGAAAGAGTGGCCTAGAGGGGTCAAAATGAGTAAGCAGCTAGAGGAAAGCTGCTTGTTGCTCGGCACCCCACGCCCAGAGCTCTCCTTTCTTTAGTAATCTATGGAGGGGAGCCAATGTTGTGGCCAACCCAGGGAGGAACTTTCCATAATAATTGACAAGTCAGGCAGCATGGTGGCACAGTGGGTTAGCCCTGCTGCCTCACGGCGCTGAGGCCCCAGGTTCGATCCCGGCTCTGGGTCACTGTCCGTGGGGAGTTTGCAGATTCTCCCCGTGTTTGCGTGGGTTTCACCCCCACAACCCAAAGATGTGCAGGGTACGTGGATTGGCCACGCTAAATTGCCCCTTAATTGGAAAAAATGAATTGGCTACTCTAAATTTATTTAAAAAAAAGAAAAAAAAGAAAAAGAATTGACAAGTCCCAGGAAAGCCCAAAGTTCCATTGCACCCCCCCCCCCCCCCCCCCCACCTCCCCCGGCACGCACTTCTGTGGACCTTCCCCCCCATAGGGGACAGACCGTGGCCGTCCACACAGTTCCCGAGATACACCACGGTGGCTGTATTGAAGACGCATGTCTTTCGGCAGAGACAGGCAGCAGCCACCTCAAAGTATTATACCACTTCTGCCACGCTGCGGAGGTGCTTCTAGTCAGACAACCCGGTTATCAGGGCCGGCCCAAGGTACCGGCAACTCGGGCAGTCGCCCGGGGCGCCATGTGCTAGGGGGCGCCAGAGACTCGGGTCCCGCGCATGCGCAGCTGGGCCGGTGCCAACCAGCGCATGCGCGGTGGCCGCCCTCCACCAGGGCGGCCCCCTCCGCCCCCCCCCCCGCCGCCCCTCCCCCTCCGGCCGCCCCCCCCCCTCCGGCCGCCCCCCCCCCCCTCCGTCCTCCCCTCTGTCTGCCCCCCCTCGGCCCGCCCCCCCCTCGGCCCCGCCCCCGCCTCGCCCTCGCCCCCGCCATCGCCCCCCCTCGCCCTCGCCCCCCCCTCGCCCTCGCCCCCCCCGCCTCGGCCCCCCCGCCTCGGCCCCGCCCCCCCCACCTCGGCCCCCCCCGCCTCGGCCCCGCCCCCCCCCGCCTCGGCCCCCCCCCGCACCCCCCCCCCACCTCGGCTCGCCCCCCCCCCCGCCTCGGCCCCGTCCCCTTCGAAGGGCGCTGAAGTTCAGCTTGCCCGGGGCGCCAGCAACACTAGGGCCGGCGCTGCCGGTTATCAACACATCATCTAAGTCAGGGGTGGGCAAACTACGGCCCACGGGCCGCATGCGGCCCGCCAAAGGTCTTTATGCGGCCCACTAAGATCAAGTCATAAAAAAAAAATTTTGTTATGTTTTTTTTTTCAATTATTTTTTTAATTTTAAGGTTAATGGGGGGGGGGGCTGTTGGGTTATTGGTATAGGGTGGATACGTTGACTTGAGTAGGGTGATCATTGCTCGGCACAACATGTGTTTCATGTGAAGTTTCTACTTTAAAATATTAATTAATAAAAATGAATTGCTTTTTTTTCTTTAAACTGAGTTACTTTGTTTTTCAAATAAATGTGTTTCATGTAAAGTTTCTACTTTAAAATATTAATTAATAAAAATTAATTGCTTTTTTTTCTTTAAAAACCTTTTATTTTGGCTATTTTAAATATTAATTATTTTACTTAATATACTATGCGGCCCTTTAAAATTGTGAATTTCTGAATGTGGCCCTTGCATGGAAAAGTTTGCCCACCCCTGATCTAAGTAGACTGCCATATGTTCTCCATGATCCTCTGAAATATTATGTACGCTGAGGAGATCCCGAATGGTCACCAGGTATATTCATAGAGCCCCTGGAGCAGGTTGATGGTAACGAATCTTCTCGACTCAGGGGCCAGGTCCAGCCGGAGATACAAATGGCTCATATCTAGATTGGTGAATGGAAGTCAATCGCTGAGCTTGGTATAAAGATCCTAGATCCTGGGGACTAGATAACAGAGAAGCACTGACCAGTCGGGCTTCATTATCGGTACGACCAACGCTGCCTAGTCAGAAAATTGTACTGGTTTTATGATCCACAGGTTCTCCATGCGGTCCAGCTCCATGTCCACCTTTCGATGCAAGGCGTATTGAACGGGGCGGGCATGGAAATAGCGTGGCTAAGCTTATTCAGGCTTTGACGCCCCTGATGGCCAATATGCCTTCGGACCATGTGGAAAACCATCTGCGGAGTCTATGCGGCCAGTCATGCCCTGCGAAGTCATGCAAAGCCAGTCATGCCCTGACAGGCTTGGGCAACGTACAATGGCAGTTCAATCCGGGCAAATGCGAGGTGATGCATTTTGGAAGATCCAATTCAAGAGTGAACTTTACTGTAAATGAAAAAGCCCTGATGAAAATTGCTGTACAATGAGACCTGGGTGTCCAGGTCCATTGTACCCTGAAGGTGGCTGCGCAGGTCGAGAGAGTGGTCAAGAAAGCATGCGGCATTCTTTCCTTCATTGGACCGGGTATTGAATAGAAGAGTTGGCAGATCATGTTACAGTTGTATAAGTCTTTGGTTCGGCCACATTTGGAACACTGCGTACAGTTCTGGTCGCATCATCACCAAAAGGATGTGGATGCTTTGGAGAAGGTACAGAGGAGGTTCACCAGGATGTTGCCTGGTATGGAGGGTGTGAGCTATGAAGAGAGGTTGAGTAGATTTGGATTATTTTCATCAGAAAAACGGAGGTTGAGAGGTATAGGCAGGGTGGATAGCAAGAAGCTTTTTCCCAGAGTGGGGGGCTCAATTACTAGGGGTCACGAGTTCAAGGTGAGAGGGGAAATGTTTGAGGGAGATATGCGTGGAAAGTTCTTTACGCAGAGGGTGGTGGGTGCCTGGAACGCATTGCCAGCGGAGGTGGTAGAGGCGGGCACGATAGCATTGTTTAAGATGTATCTAGACAGATACATGAATGGGCAGGGAGCAGAGGGATACAGATCCTTAGAAAATAGGCGACAGTTTTAGATAAAGGATCTGGATCGGCGCAGGCTTGGAAGGGCAAAGGGCCTGTTCCTGTGCTGTAATTTGTCTTTGTTTTTTGTTTCTTTGAATCCCAGATCATATGCGGTAGAAGGTGTCGACTCACGACAGACACGGCAACTCCTATATCGAGTTCCTTACACGTCATATGGCCATTCACCTGGAGCGAGATTTGGATGGGAGCAATCCTTGGCACCGCCACATAATGTAGTTGGTTACACTGATCGTAATCGGCCTCCACGTAGTCGGCCCTGTCACGGGTGGGGCGGTCATGCCGGGTGTAGGGTTGGGTGGGAGGCTCTTCGTGGGGCCCTCTGTCACCCTGATCCCTGCATCCTGCCGCAACCGCTACAGGCTGGGAATCATACTCCCTGTCCTCCTTGTCAGGAGGAAAGGTTTGACGCCCTAAACTGAGCACCGCCATTCCCTGGAATTCTTGGACTCTCTGTTTGCTGCCTTCCCTGGATACCACAATTTCCACGGCTCTATGATAGTCTAATTGAGCCTCAGCTAGTAGTTTTCTTTATGTGGCCGCATAGCGGATCCCACATACTACCCGGTCGCCTAATGCACCACCCAGAATTGGGCCGAACTCACAGTTCTCAGCTGGTTTCCTGAGTCAAGCCAGAAATTCACTGATACCTTCACCTTGAGCTTGAGTAGCTGTGTGGAACCGGAAATGGCGCACTATCAGCGACGGTTTTGGGTCGAAGTGCTCACCCACTAAGTCTATCAGGGAGGTGAGCGAGTGGGTGTCCAGAAGGTCCAGGTGTGTTAGGTTTTTTATAATGCTCTACTTGGGCAAGCAGTCAGGAAGGTCACAATTTGGCGCTCATTGCCAATAATCACGTTAGTGCAGGAGAAGTGCTGCATCCTTTCGATGTACTGTTCCGAGTCATCCGTACCTGCATGAAAAGGCTCTATCTTCCTGAGGTGCGGCATGGTAATGTCTTCCAGTCGGGCCTGACGAGGCCTAGACGTAGTGGACCGGGCAGGTAGCAAACGGTATCGACATCAGTTCCACTGAATCCTCGTCACCAGGCTTAGATCTGATTAAGCAGCCACGCATAAACCGTAATTTCGAAAAGCACAATGATGTTTATTACTAATTACAACACGGTTTTGTGAAGGGTAGGTCGCGCCTCACAAACCTTATTGAGTTCTTTGAGAAGGTGACCAAACAGTGGACGAGGGTAAAGCAGTTGATGTGGTGTATATGGATTTCAGTAAAGTGTTTGATAATGTTCCCATGGTAGGCTATTGCAGAAAATACGGACGCATGGGATTGAGGGTCATTTAGCGGTTTGGATCAGAAATTGGCTAGCTGTAAGAAGACAGAGGGTGGTAGTGGATGGGAAATGTTCAATTTGGAGTTCAGTTACTAGTGGTGTCCCACAAGGATCTGTTTTGGGGCCACTGCTGTTTGTCAATTTTATAAATGACCTGGAGGAGGGCGTTGAAGGATGGGTGAGTAAATTTGCGGATGACACTAAAGTCGGTGGAGTTGTGGACAGTGCGGAAGGATGTTGCAGGTTACAGAGGGACATAGATAAGCTACAGAGCTGGGCTGACAGGTGGCAAATGCAGTTTAATGCAGAAAAGTGTGATGTGATTCATTTTGGATGGGGTAACAGGAAGGCAGATTACTGGGCTAATGGTAAGATTCTTAATAGTGTGGATGAGAGGAGAGATCTTGGTGTCCATGTACATAGATCCCTGAAAGTTGATAGAGTTGTTAAGAAGACGTATGGTATGTTAGCTTTTATTGGTAGAGGGATTGAGTTTCGGAGTCATGAGGTCATGTTGCAGCTGTACAAAACTCTGGTGCGGCCGCATTTGAAGTATTGCGTACAGTTCTGGTCGCCGCATTATAGGAAGGATGTGGAAGCATTGGAAAGGTTGCAGAGGAGATTTACCAGGATGTTGCCTGGTATGGAGGGAAGGTCTTATGAGGAAAGCCTGAGGGACATGCGGCTGTTTTCGTGAGAGAGAAGGTTGAGAGGTGACTTAATAGAGGCATACAAGATGATCAGAGGATTAGATAGTGTGGACATTGAGAGCCTTTTTCCTTGGATGGTGATGGCTAGCACGAGGGGACAAAGCTTTAAATTGAGGGGAGATAGATATAGGACAGATGTCAGAGGTAGTTTCATTACTCTGAGACTAGTAAGGGCGTGGAATGCCCTGCCTGCAACAGTAGTGGACTCGGCAACATTAAGAGCATTTAAATGGTCTTTGGATAAACATATGGATGATAAGGGAATAGTGTAGATGGGCTTTAGATTGGTTTCACAGGTTGGCGCAATATTGAGGACCGAAGGGCCTGTACTGCACTATAATGTTCTATGTTCTATGGTAGGAATAACAGTAACCAGGGATTCAGCACTAAAGTGATTGCCAAGAAAAGCAGAAATGACATAAAGAAACATTTGTCTTCACAAAGAATAGGCGTGACCTGGATTGCACTGCCTGAATGGCTCATGAGAGTCGAGACAGTAATAAGAAATGTCACCAGTCACACACACTATTCTCCCCTTTGAGTAAGAGAGCTGACTGGTGGTAAATTAACCTGAGGGTCGCCACACCTCTGGTGAGGGGCAAGGTTGAGAAGACAAAGCCTTCAGGAATAACCTCAGCTGGTACAGCAATTGAACCCACGCTGTTGGCATTGCTCCACATCACAAAAAACAGCCATCCAGCCAACTGAGCTAACCGACCACCTATGAGTCAGCAACAAAAGGGAGTTGGATAAATGGATAACCATCTGTTGTTGTGAAATTACCAGAGTAATTAGGGATAAGGTAACTGCATATGTTAAATATTTTAGCTGATCAGAGAGTACCAGAATGGATTGGTGAAAGATATATTATGCTTAATGATAATGATGGAATCTTTTGACGCAGTGACAAAAGTAATGAACAGACAAATATCTATGAATATTTATATAAGAATTTAAGAACATGGTTCAGATGATTCAGCTATGAAAGGACATGGAGAACAAACTTGCGCCAAATAGTTCACAGATGGATTCCAAATTCAAGCAAAAGGAAATACTGAATCCAGGGTGTTAAAAGTATTGTGACAGTACATTTCTTCAGAGTCGTCAATTTACACCTGATGGCATTCAAAGATCAGAGAGACTACCAGAGGTCAGCAAGGTTGCTCTTGACAAATTTCCCGGACACAATCAATTGTGCCATCTTTTGACCAAAGGCATGGAAACAAAATGAACTTTAATCCCCACTGAAAACTAAATCACTTCTTTGTCATTTTCGAGGAAGGACTTTAAGAATTGCCAGAGAAACTATCTTAAATATTAACTCTTGACATTTATTTAAAGATTAAATATTAAACAGCTGCCAACGTGGACAGTTTAATGTGGGAGCATGGGGTAAGAATATTATTTGTACTGTATGGATTTTGTATTGAAATGTGCAAATGTTATAAATAGTTATATTTGGATAGTGTTTATGAAAATCCGTCACTAAAGTGATGGCTTTCCATTCATTAGGGGGCAGGTGTTGGGTAAACTTGCCAGATCATGATCCTTTTCAATGCATTGATTTGTTGCTACTGATAGCCCCAATGCTACTTTTTCTGAAGTAGAATTAAATACCATTTTGTTTCTCTCCTCATGCATCTCGAGGGCTATATATTGATTCTTCACACAGGTTTTCAGGGTGGTTTCTTTGATTACCTTTCCTACATGTTGTTGTGCTTCTCTGCTTGGGTCTTCTCAACTCAGTTCTGAATCAAACATTTTCCTGTGTGTGAGGGACTAAAACCTCACCCTTTATATTGTTTTCATTAAATATGTAGAGATATGCTCATTGTTACTTCTAAAAATGTCAAATTGGACATGACACCGCAGTATTGGGGAACTCATACCTTGTTATCCCTGAAGACCTACGAATGACCCCTTGTGTGCTGCACAGATCAGATTCAAAAAGAGCTATACAAAGGCCATCTACATTTCAAAACCCAGGCTGACCATCAGGAGTCTGTTCATCTGCTACGACAAAGGACCCACAACTTCCTTTCAATTCTTAATGGTTGAGACATTTAACAATCTCAGGGACTTAGTAAGGGATGCACACTCTTTGTCAAAGACGGTGTAGAGAGGTGGTGTCATGTGATGTGGGTCTCTGACTTGTGGAGTAATCCCTGTCTGTTTTATTTTCATCTGATTATCAGCCTCACAGACCAGGAGCTCTGGCCCAGACATCTGGCAACATGTACACTGTTTCTGCTGGAAATTCTGTACCATCATCTGCAAGACTGATTCATCTCTGCATGCCTATCTCATCATGTGGAGTCAATACTGCCGGAAAAGTGAATTATACAGCATCGGCTTTCAATCTGCCAACTTCTGCAAAGAAATATCCTATTAGACTTTGATTCTGGATTAGAATCATAGGAAACCTACAGTGCGGAAGGAGGCCTATTGACCCATCGGGTCTGTACCAACCCTCTGATAGAGCACCCTACTTGGCCCACACCTCATCAACCCCACCAAACTTTTGGACATGAAGGGGCAATTTAGCATGGCTAATCCACCTAACCTGCACATCTTTGGACTGTGGGAGGAAACCAGCACACCCGAAGGAACCCATGCATACATGGGAGGAACATGCAAACTCCACACAGACAATAATCCCAAGTTTGGAATTAAACCTGGGTCCCTTATGTTATGAGGCAGCAGTGCTAACTACTGTGCCATCATACCGTCCTGGATTCACATGGAACAATATTTCCTTTCTCTGTCCCACTTATGCTATATGAATGGAAAGGAGGCAATACTGTGATTCTTCTCCTGCGTGTTGAATGTACGCAAATAAACTAACCATCTAAGTCCATCCTATCTCAAGTTTGCTGTGATATTATTAATAGAAAATTGGATTGCACCAAAACCAAAAGGTTGGAGGATACACCACCACTTATAAAGAGGGAAATAAATCAGAAACACCTTTCTGTTTATGGAGGGGTAGGGAGGCTATCAGTGGCAGAGAAGAATCAGCAAAATTAAATATTCTAAGAGGAAGTCAAAAGGTACAAGGAAGAGACTGAAGAGCTGGAGGTCCAGCTGAATGGAAAACAGGAGATATTGAAAGGAATTCCAAGCTGCAAGAGGACAATGAAGCCATGAGTATCACAATTACAGAACTGAAACAAGCTAAGACTTCACCGGAGAAAGATATGGCTAACAGTGAAACTTACATAAAGGACAGAGAAAGAAAAGAGAGAAATAAGATCGGAAAATGCACAGGGCGTCTCAAATGTACTGAGAACCACTGAGTTGTTGAAAAATGAAATGGCTGAAATTGTGGAGATGAAGGTTCCTATTTTGAAATGTCAATGTCCAGCATGAACAGGGCGGACTCCATGCAAGAGGAAAATCCAAGTCTGCTCTCGGAATGAACAGAGTGAACATTCACTTGGGAAGGAATGGAACAAGCCCACGGTGTCCAAACGAAATAGACGGGTTGTTGATAAAGAGAAATCCAACTCGAGGAGGCAAAAAAATGAGAATGAAATGGAATTGTACTAGAAACATGGCAAACGACAATTTCAACGCCAAAACAGACACAGTCCAGCCAAAGCAACTGCGATTACTATTCCTGCAAATGTGACAGAACAGATGTAGAAAAATTGTCAAGTCTCCAGAGTGCCTGCATCTATAAAGATAAAGGCTGGATTCCCCTGTCCGCCAGCTGCCTGTTGCTCGGTGGTGCATCTCGGCGGAGATGTAGGATAAGGGTGTTGGGCAGAGTGAGGGTTAATGTGGGGCTGGAGAACAATACTGCCCACATAGTGGTGTGTAGAGTCACAGTATAGTAGACTATAGAGTAAAGCCTGGAATGGCATGGGGACAGCACCAAAATACGTTGGTACAGATTACCAACAAATGGTTTATGTTCAACTGTACAAGTCTTCAGACCTTTTGTGAAACGTACAAAACCTTTCCAACAATTGTTTTACTGAGAAGAAGGTGCAAGATATTTACGCTTTGAGACATTGGCAGCAGTCTCTGCCTTTACAATGAGTGGACTCTGAGTCTCCCAAAGTCCCAGAAAGTGTTGCTGGCATCCAATTGCAAACTGTTGCGTTGAAAACAATACATTTACTTCAGCGGTGAAAGTGAGTTGAAGCCAAGGATAGCAAGATTAATCTGTTGCACGTTGTCATGGAGATGAGGGCCTCGGATGCTATTTTGGAGATGAGGCTTCATTACAAAATATTTCAGACGGACAGCAGTTCAGTTTGGCCAGCGAAGAGAAAAGGCTGCTTGATATGATGCAACTGCAGATATATAGATTGAAGTTACAGATTAGGCATGGTGTATGTAAGGTGTAACAGGTTCAAAAGGGGCCAGGTGACCAGTTCATCCCTAGTCTAAGCAAAAAAAAAACATTGCAAGGCTCTGTTGGGAAAGTAGAATTAATTGGATGGCTCGACTACAGAGCCGGCACAGATATGGGGCAGGATTGTCCGCGTCGGGATGCTCCATTTTGCCGGCAGCCCGGGGTTTCCAGACGACGTGGGGCTGCCCCACAATGGGAAACCCCATTGACTGGCCAGTGAAACGGAGCATCCCGCCGGCGGGGTGAAATGGAAATGTGGCGCGGCGGGACGGAGAAACCCGCCCATGGTGACTAAACAGCCTCTGTCTGTGCTCTACCATCATTATTATTCATGTCTCCTCCATACACTCCTCATCAAACACTCCCCGTGCAGGTACAGCATGGGATTAGATGCAGAGTAAAGCTCCCTCTACACTGTCCACAGCAAACACTCCCAGGACAGATACAACAAGCGGTTAGATACAGAGTAAAGGTCCCTCAACACTGTCCCCTGTAAACACTCCCAGGAAAGATACAGCACGTGGTTAGATACAAGGTAAAGCTCCCTCTAGACCGTCCCCAGTGAACGCTCCCAGGACAGGTACAGCACGGGGTTAGATACAGAGTTTTTTAAATAATCTTGATTGTCACAAGTAGGCTTACATTAACACTGCAATGAAGTTACTGTGAAAAGCCCCTAGGCACCACATTCCGGCGCCTGTTCGGGCGCGCAGAGGGAGAATTCAGAATGCCCAAATTACCTAAAAGCAAGTCTTTCGGGACTTGTGGGAGGAAACCGGAGCACCCGGAGGAAACCCACACAGACGCAGCACGGTAGCATTGTGGATAGCACAATTGCTTCACAGCTCCAGGGTCCCAGGTTCGATTCCGGCTTGGGCCACTGTCTGTGCTGAGTCTGCACATCCTCCCCGTGTGTGCGTGGGTTTCCTCCGGGTGCTCCGGTTTCCTCCCACAGTCCAAAGATGTGCAGGTTAGGTGGATTGGCCAGGCTAAATTTCCCTTGGTGTTGGGTGGGGTTGCTGGGTTATGGGGATAGGGTGGAGGTGTTAGCCTTGGGTAGGGTGCTCTTTCCAGGAGCCGGTGCAGACTTGATGGGCTGAATGGCCTCCTTCTGCACTGTAAATTCTATGTAAATTCTATGTAAACAGGCAGACTCCACACAGATAATGACCCAAGCCGGGAATTGAACCTGGGACACTGGCACTATGAAGCCACTGTGCTACCGTGCCGCCCCTTTACACGGTCCCCATCAAACACTCCCAGGACAGGTACAGCACAGGGTTAGATAGAGAGTAAACATAGGAACATAGGAGTTAGGAGCAGGAGGAGGCAATTCAGCCCTTTGAGCATGCTCCACCATTCAATCAGATCATGGCTGATCTCTTCCTGGTCTCAAATCCATCTCCCTTTAACCTGTTTTTTTTAACCAAGAATGTATCTGTACCCTTCTTAAAACCATTTAATGATTCGGACTCCACCGCACTATGGGGCCGTGAGTTTTACAAATTCACCACCCTCTGTGAGAAGTCGTTTCTCCTCATCTCAGTTTTAAATCTACCACCTCTCAACCTATATCGTTAACCTGAGGCTCCCTACTGTTTATGCATGGCCACACAAAAATACTTAAAGGATCCATGCACTTAAAAAAAAAATCAACCACCCAGTACAAAAAATAATTAATGGGCATATTAAATTAATATTAACACATCCTCCGCAACCACAGGATCTCTCAAATTGGTTTACAGCCAATGACATACATCCGAAGCATATTCACTGTTTTACTGTTGGAAAAATGACTGCCAATTTATGCACAGCAAGATCCCACAAACAGCAATGATATAATGACAAAATAATCTATTGCTGAAAAAGTGTCACAAGGACACCCATTGTAAAGGGAACAACAATTCATACCGCACGGTAAAAAAACATGCTGATTGATTGGCAAGTGGACTCTGATTGATAGACGAGCTGTCATGGAGAATGCACCAGGGACCAGTTAACTGCCAATCTTTTGTTTACATTCAAACCAGACACGTTGACTCCGACTTGTCCAGGCATTGCAAGGGGAATGAATTGGTGAATAGCTGTGCCCCAAGCATTTTATTAGTTGGAAATGGTGCTTCACAGCCTAGAATGGGAACTGCTAGGCCCAAGACTGTAAGAAACTACAGAGAGTTGCGAACACAGCCCAGTCAATCCCGCAAACCTGCCTCCCATCCATTAACCCTGTCTATATCTCCTGCTGCCTCGCGACAGCAGGCAGCATAATCAAAGACTCCTCCAAATCGGGGTATTCCTATTTCCAAACTCTTCCAACACAGCAGAAGATACAAAAGTCTGAGAACATGCACTAGCAGGTTCAACAACAGCTTCTTCCCTGCTGCTACCAGACTCCTGAATGGCCCTCTTATGAACTGAACTGATCTCTCCACGCATCTTCTCTACTGTGTGGCACTACACTCATTTTGCTTCACCCGATGTCTATGTATTTACATTGTGCATCTTTCATAAATCCTATGTTTTTCATGTATGGTAAGACCTGACTGGACTGTTAGCAGAACAATAATTTTAACTGTATCTCGGTACACATGACAATAAATCTAAATCTAAATCTAAAATGCGTGGGCATGTTTTTTCTTTCTGCAAAGGACAGGGGCCTGAGTATGAGTGCCTGTGGCTTCGAGCATGTGTAAGTGAACCACACTGTGAGCCCAAATAATAACCTTAAATGTGTATTCCTGGGTATTCTTACAAATCTGTCCTGGTACGTGCAAAACAAAAATCTTTGACAGCGTGTCGCTTTTCTTCAGAGGTTCTGCACGACAAATATAGGGGCCGGGATTCTCCCTTCTGGGGAGATAGTCCCCACCCCTGCCGGAAAACGAGTGAGAATCACTCTGGATTTTTTCCTTGAAGGTCTGGGATGATTCTTCATTTTCCAAGGTGCTAGCCGGGCCCCGGCATTCGTCCCGCAGCACTGGCTGCTGGCTGCCGGCTAGCCAGACCGAGCGGCCACAAGCGGGTCCACGCATGCGCATGGCGGCCCACCTCAGCACGGGCGGGCACAGCGGGAGGGTACAGTGGGTCCACGCGGAGGAAGCTAGGTGCCTCTCAGATCGTGATGGCCCGCCGATCGGTGGCCCCTGATCACGGGCCTGGCCATTGCTGAGGCCCCCCCTGGAGTCAGATTCCCCCCCCCCCCCCAACCAGGACCGCCACTGCGTTCATGGGTCCCAGCTCCCGCCGGGTGGTACCACATGTAAACCACGCCAGCAGGAGTTCGACCTGATGACTGTGAGAATCACCGAGGGAGCCTGTTCCAAGGCCCCCGTAGACCGCGCACACGAGACTGGCGGGTCCGCGGAGAATCGCGGAAATGCCGTCGCGACAGGTTTCTGGCGTGAATAGCTATTCTCCGCCCCTGCGCCGGGCGCGATTCTGGTGCGGTGAATCCGTCCAATCTCTTTTAGTAACATTGGATCACAAATAAATATCACCCAAGATATCGAGGACACTTCTCCCCACTCTCCTTTGGAACCGTCCTGCACTCACTTGGGGACTGGCCGGGTCAGCCAGTCTGGATTTGGGGCTCCAGTCCCTGGAGTGGAATTTGTATTGGTAACTTTCTGACTTAGTGTTGAGAGTGGAACCATTGAGGCACCTCTGACACATGAGGCTTCAGGGAGGATGTTGATATCAGATTCTGCTGCGCAGCGTCCCTCATGGACATGACAAGATCAAGGCTCTGGTCACCATTTATGAGCTGCGGTAAGCTTCTTCAAGAAAGGATAAAGACTATTCAAAAGAAACAACTGTCTGATTGAAGATCGTGGACCTGAGATATATAATTAAAGACATGCAAAAGCTCAGGTCAGAAGCAAACGTTATCCCTGTGGATAAGTAAAAGCTTTCCAATAGCAAGAGCTTGAATCCCTGTCACTTAAGTCATCTATTTTTTAACAAATCTGAGCTCTGTCTCTCCCTTACGAGACCTCGCATCAGAGACACAATACTGAGTTAAAAAAACTGAACAGGCTTCACAGAAACAATCCGCGAGTCTGCTCCTTGCCCCCTGACTGTTAGTGCCCTCGGGTTGGCACGCCGTTCCCATTATAGGAAATGTCCTCGGAAAATAGATTCTGGGGATTCTTCATTTAATCTGTTTAATAAAACATTGACAACACTTTTAGATACTCTATGTTGGGAGATCATTGAGTGCACTGGTTGCTGTAAAAGGTCCCAGTTGAAGCATCAAGGTTATTTTAAAACCACAATTGACAGCTCCAATGCTCAGCACAATTCTAAAGCCGGGATAGAAATCTCTACAGTCCAATGAGCACAATCATGATTCACGTAAATTCGATGTCAAGGCTCAAACCAGTGCTGAAACTTCACAAACATTTTAAAACAAAATATATATCAGATATAAATCACAATTTTCCTGTGTCTGCAGTTGACCGAGATATTCCTCAAACTACTCCCCCCACTCACCAACACTCACCCTCCAACCCCATCAACCAAATCCCCAACATTCGTCCTCCCACCCCATCAACAAACGCTCCCATTCACCCACAATCACCCTTCAGCCCCATTACCAGTCACCTTATCTGCAGGGGAATCATTGCTGCCTCCTTTCTTTCACCATCTTCCCTCCTCTCCTCGCCTCAGATATTCCAAACTCCAACTCTCCTACACATCCTCTCACCTCTTATTGGTTTTTGGTGACTTCGTGATTTTGGATTGGATTTGGATTGGATTTGGATTTGTTTATTGTCATGTGTACCAAGGTACAGTGGAAAGTGTTTTTCTGCGAGCAGCTCAACAGATCATTAAGTACATGGGAAGAAAAGGGAATAAAAGAAAATACATAATAGGGCAACACAAGGTATACAATGTAACTACATAAGCAGCGGATGAAGCAGACAGGTTGTAGTGTCAATAAGGTCAGTCAATAAGAGGGTCATTTAGGAGTTTGGTAACAGCGGGGAAGAAGCTGTTTGTGAGTCTGTTCGTGCGTGTTCTCAGACTTCTGTATCTCCAGCCCGATGGAAGAAGTTGGAAGAGTGAGTAAGCTGGGTGGGAGGGGTCTTAGGTTATGCTGCCTGCTTTCCCCAGGCAGAGGGAGGTGTAGATGGAGTCCATGGATGGGAGGCAGGTTTTTGTGATGGACTGGGCGGTGTTCACGACTCTCTGAAGTTTCTTGCGGTCCTGGGCCGAGCAGTTGCCATACCAGGCTGTGATGCAGCCAGATATGGTGCATCTATGGTTTCTATGGTGCATCTGTAAAAGTTGGTAAGGGTTAATGCGGACATTCCGAATTTCCTTAATTTCCTGAGGAAGTATAGGCGCTGTTGTGTTTTCTTGGTGGTAGCATCGACATGGGTGGATCAGGACAGATTTTTGGTGATGTCCACCCCTCGGAATTTGAAACTGCCAACTATCTCCACCCCGGCTCCGTTGATGATGACAGGGGTGCGTACAGTACTTGCTTCCTGAAGTCAATGACCAGCTCTTTAGTTTTGCTGGCGTTGAGGGAGAGATTGTTGTCGCTGCACCACTCCACTAGGCTCACTATCTCCCTCCTGTATTCTGACTCGCCGTTATTCAAGATCCGGCCCACTATGGTCGTATCGTCAGCAAACTTGTAGATGGAGTTGGAACCAAATTTTGCCATGCAGTCGTATGAGTACAGGGTGTAGAGTAGCAGCCTTGGGGGGGCCCCGGTATTGAGGAATATTGTAGAGGAGGTGTTGTTGTTCATTCTTACTGATTGTGGTCTGTTGGTCAGAAAATCGAGGATCCAGTTGCAGAGTGGGGAGCGACGTCCGAGGTTTTGGAGCTTTGAAATGAGCTTGGCTGGGATTATGGTGTTGAAGGTGGAGCTGTAGTCAATAAATAGGAGTCTGATGTAGGAGTCCTCGTTGTCGAGATGCTCTAGGGATGAGTGTAGGGCCAGGGAAATGGCTTCTGCTGTGGACAAGTTGTGACGGTATGCGAATTGCAGTGGATCAAGGCGTTATATGGGAATATGGAGGTGATGCGCTTCATGATCAACCTCCCGAAGCACTTCATTACGACTGACATCAGGGCCACTGGATGGTAGTCACTGAGGCACGTTGCCTGGTTCTTTCTTGGACGACCACTGGACCTATAATTCTGAGGCCGGCATCTGGGGACATGAGTTCAAATCGCATCATCATTCTGAATTCTCCCTGTATACCCGAACAGATGGCGGAGTGTGGCGACTAGGGGATTCTCAAAGTAACTTCAATGCAGTGTTAATGTAAGCCTACTTGTGACACTAATAAAGTTTTTTTTGATAAGAGGAGCTGTAATGCATATTTTAATTGAAAGGTCTATGCAACTTGGACCTTGTAATGTAATGTTTGATGGTTAACAGGCTGAAGACATTGTTCAAAGCTGCCCACTGTTAATTTTTTTTAAAGTATCAAAGGTTTGTTGGACTGTAACTGACCAGGAGTTATGGAGTTTTTCCGCCCATATATTCACAATATAAATTAATGATTTGGGTGAGGGAACAAAATGTAACATCTCAAAATTTGCAGATGATACCAAGTTAGGTGGGAGGGTGAATTGTGACGATGATGTAGGGATCCTACAGCATGATCTGGACAGGTTGGGCGAGTGGGAAAATCAATGGCAGATACAGTATAGTTTGGATAAGTGTGAGGTTATTCACTTTGGAAGCAAAAACAGGAAGTCAGATTACTACCTGAACAGTTGTAAATTGGTGGAAGGGAGTGTGCAGCGGGACCTGGGTGTCCTTGTGTACCATTCGCTGAAGATAAGCATGCAGGTGCAGCAGGCGGTAAAGAAGGCTAATGGTATATTGGCCTTCATTGTGAGAGGTTTTGAGTATAGAAGCAGGGATGTGTTGCTGCAATTGTGCAGGGCCTTGGTGAGGCCACACTTGGAGTACTGTGTGCAGTTTTGGGATCCTTCTCTGAGGAAGGATGTTCTTGCCCTCGAGGGAGTGCAGTGAATGTTTAACAGGGATGGTGGGACTGTCATATGAGGAGAGATTGACTAGGTTGGGATTGTTCACGCTGGAGTTCAGAAGAATGACGGGGGGATCTCATAGACTTATAAAATTTTAACGGGACGAGACAGGATAGATGCAGGGAAGATGTTACCAATGATGGGTGTGTCCAGAACCAGGGTCACAGTATGAGGATGCAGGGTAAACCATTTCGGACAACTATAAGGAGACATTTCTTCACACAAAGATTGGTGAGCCTGTGGAATTCATTACCAGAGGAAGTAGTTGATGCTAAAACACTGCATATATTCAAGAGGTGGCGAGATGTAGCAATTGGGGAGAATGGGATCAAAGGCTATGGGGAGAAAGCAGGATTAGGCTATTGAGTTGGATGATCAGCCATGATCGTGATGAATGGTGGAGCAGGCTCGAAGGGCAAAAGACCTCCTCCTGCTCCTATCTTCTATGTATCTATGTATGTATTTGACCCACAATTAATGTAAAAAAAATCATTTATGGCATTAGCTATAAGTGATCTTGTAATATCAATCAGGCCATCCGACAAGAACATCATTACACCCCATAGTCACAGAGCTTCCTGAAAAAGCTGGAGTTGGGTAGGTAGAACTGAAGTGCATAAGTTGGGAACATAGTCTGTCAGGGAAGGACACAAGTGAAATGTGGAACTTGTTCAAGGAACAGGTACTACGTGTCCTTGACATGTATGTCCCTGTCAGGCAGGGGAGATGGTCGAGTGAGAGAACCATGGTTGACAAGAGAGGTTGAATGTCTTGTTAAGAGGAAGAAGGAGACTTACATACGGCAGAGGAAACAAGGTTCAGACAGGGTGCTGGAGGGACCAAGATAGCCAGGAGGGAACTGAAGAAAGGGATTAGGAGAGCTAAGAGAGGGTATGAAAAATCTTTGGCGGGTAGGATCAAGGAAAACCCCAAGGCCTTTTACACATACGTGAGAAATATGAGAATGATTCGAGCGAGGGCCTCACGGTAGCATGGTGGTTAGCATCAATGCTTCACAGCTCCAGGGTCCCAGGTTCGATTCCCGGCTGGGTCACTGTCTGTGTGGAGTCTGCACGTCCTCCCCGTGTGTGCGTGGGTTTCCTCCGGGTGCTCCGGTTTCCTCCCACAGTCCAAAGATGTGCGGGTTAGGTGGATTGGCCATGCTAAATTGCCCGTAGTGTAAGGTTGGTGGGGGGATTGTTGGGTTACGGGTTACGTGGGTTAAGTGGGGTGGGCATTGCTCGGCACAACATCGAGGGCCGAAGGGCCTGTTCTGTGCTGTACTGTTCTATGTTCTATGTTCTATGAGGGTAGGTCCGATCAAGGACAGTAGCGGGAGATTGTGTATTGAGTCTGAAGAGATAGGAGAGGTCTTGAACAAGTACTTTTCTTCAGTATTTACAAATGAGAGGGGCCATATTGTTGGAGAGGACTGTGTGAAACAGACTGGTAAGCTCAAGGAGATACTTGTTGGGAAGGAAGATGTGTTGGGCATTTTGAAAAACTTGAGGATAGACAAGTCCCCCGGGCCTGATGGGATATATCCAAGGATTCTATGGGAAGCAAGAGATGAAATTGCAGAGCCATTGGCAATGATCTTTTCGGCCTCACTGTCAACAGGGGTAGTACCAGAGGATTGGAGAGTGGCGAATGCCATGCCCCTGTTCAAAAAAGGGAATAGGGATAACCCTGGGAATTACAGGCCAGTTAGTCTTACTTCGGTGGTAGGCAAAGTAATGGAAAGGGTACTGAGGGATCGGATTTCTGAGCATCTGGAAAGACACTGCTTGATTAGGGATAGTCAGCACGGATTTGTGAGGGGTAGGTCTTGCCTTACAAGTCTTATTGAATTCTTTGAGGAGGTGACCAAGCATGTGGATGAAGGTAAAGCAGCGGATGTAGTGTACATGGATTTTAGTAAGGCATTTGATAAGGTTCCCCATGGTAGGCTTATGCAGAAAGTAAGGCGGCATGGGATAGTGGAAAATTTGGCCAGTTGGATAACGAACTGGCTAACCAATAGAATGAAATGAAAAAAAATGAAAATCGCTTATTGTCACGAGTAGGCTTCAATGAAGTTACTGTGAAAAGCCCCAGTCGCCACATTCCGGCGTCTGTCCAGGGAGGCTGGTACGGGAATTGAACCATGCTGCTGGCCTGCTTGGTCTGCTTTAAAAGCCAGCGATTTAGCCCAGTGAGCTAAACCAGCCAAGTCAGAGAGTGGTGGTGGATGGCAAATATTCAGCCTGGAGCCCAGTTACTAGTGAATCATAAGAGACATAGATAGGATGCAGAGCTGGGCTGAGAAGTGGCTGATGGAGTTTAACCCTGAAAAGTGTGAGGTTATCCATTTTGGAAGGACAAATATGAATGCAGAATACAGGGTTAACGGTAGGGTTCTTGGCAATGTGGAGGAGCAGAAAGATCATGGGGTCTATGTTCATAGATCTTTGAAAGTTGCCAAAAGTGGATAGAGCTGTGAAGAAGGCCTCTGGTGTGCTAGCGTTCATTAGCAGAGGGATTGAATTTAAGAGCCGTGAGGCGATGATGCAGCTGTACAAAACCTTGGTAAGGCCACATTTGGAGTACTGTGTGCAGTTCTGGTCACCTCATTTTAGGAAAGATGTGGAAGCTTTCGAAAAGGTGCAAAGGAGATTTACCAGGATGTTGCCTGGAATGGAGAGTAGGTCTTATGAGGAAAGGTTGAGGTGCTAGGCCTTTTCTCATAGAACAGAGAAGGATGAGGGCCGACTTGAGAGAGGTTTATAAGATGATCAGGTGAATAGATAGAGTAGACAGTCAGAGACTTTTTCCCCGGGTGGAACAAACCATTACAAGGGGACATAAATTTAAGGTGAATGGTGGAAGATATAGGGGGGATGTCAGATGTAGGTTCTTTACCCAGAGAGTAGTGGGGGCATTGAATGCACTGCCTGTGGAAGTAGTTGAGTCGGAAACATTAGGGACCTTCAAACAGCTATTGGATAGGTACATGGATTAGGGTAGAATAATGGAGTGTAGATTAATTTGTTCTTAAGTGCAGCACAGTAGCATTGTGGATAGCACAATTGCTTCACAGCTCCAGGGTCCCAGTTTTGATTCCGGCTTGGGTCACTGTCTGCACATCCTCCCCGTGTGTGCGTGGGTTTTCTCCGGGTGCTCCAGTTTCCTCCCACAGTCCAAAGATGTGCAGGTTAGATGGATTGGCCATGATAAATTGCCCTTAGTGTCCAAAATTGCCCTTAGTGTTGGGTGGGGTTGCTGGGTTGTGGGGGTGTTGGCTTTGGGTGGGGTGCTCTTTCCGGGGGCCGGTGTGGACTCGATGGGCCGGGTGGCCTCCTTCTGCACTGTAAATTCTATGATAATCTATGATTAATCTAAGACAAAGTTTCGGCACAACATCGTGGGCCGAAGGGCCTGTTCTGTACTGTATTTTTCTATGTTCTATGTTCTATGTACCCGCCCAGCAAAGACCAAGCAAGATTAGGTTCTGACCTTTTAGTTTAACAAAGGAGGACGAGGAGATGGGCAGAAGGACGGAGGGGGAGGATAAACAGGATATGTGGGAGAGGGGAAGGGGAGGGAAATAGTAGGAGATAGAGATGGATGGGGTGTCAGTCCACTCCCCATGCATCCCCAGGCATCTACCATCATCTCACTCTCATTCCCAGGCCTAACTCTTGGCTCTCCTCAATATTTATCAGATCAGCCACCGCCTCACCCCAATTACCCCTAGGTCTTCTTCCCTCACTTGTTCCCATGGAATTCCAGCCATTAATGTCACTGCCCACCTTCTTCCTCTGCCAGCCCTCACCAGTTTTGGATGGGAAATGGCGAAGGAAACTATGATGTCCAGGAGTTGACATTGTTTCAGTGCGGAGATGGGGGATGGATTGACACCCATGTAGGCCCCTGTTGCCCTGAGTCTCCAACCAAGGTTTAAATCTCTGTCCAAATCTACCCTCCCCAAATATAGCAATTGACTTCCATATCAGTCAAATCATTGCCCCTGCCTGGATTAACCAGGTTGCTGAGTCTTAACATCCTCCCATCTTCCCAAGCTGATCTCCTTCCACCAGTTCCACCAACGTGATGCTACCACCAAACATACCTTCCCCTCACTCCCCCTATCAGCATTCTGAAGGGACCGTTCCCTCTGGGCTACCTCGGTCCACTCCTCCATCACCTCCAACACATCACCCTCTTCCCATGGCACCTTCCCATGCAAACGCAGAAGGTACAACACCTCCCTCTTTACCTCCTCCCCCCTCACTATCCAAGGCTCGAAATATGTAATGGAGCGGCATGGTAGCACAGTGGTTATCACTATTGCTTCACAGCTCTAGGGTCCCCGGTTCGATTCCTGGCTTGGGTCACTGTCTGTGCGGTGTCTGCACGTTCTCCTCGTGTCTGTGTGGGTTTCCTCCGGGTGCTCCAGTTTCCTCCCACAGTCCAAAGATGTGGAGGTTAGGTGGATTGGCCATGATAAATTGCCCTTAGTGTCCAAAAAGGTGGGGTGGGGTTATAGTGTTATGGGGATCGGGTGGAGGTGTGGGCTTGGGTAGTGTTCTTTCCAAGGGCTGGCGCAGACTCGATTGTCCGAATGGCCTCCTTCTGCACTGTAAATTATATGATTCTATGATTCAGCATTTCACTTTAACTTTTTTCAACGTAATACACTGTATTCGCTGCTCCCAATGTGGTCTCCTCTACATTGGAGAGACTAAACGCAGACTGGCTGACCTATTGCAGAACACCTTTGCTCCATCTGCAAACAGGATCAGATCGCCCTCCTGCTTGCCATTTTAACCCATCGTCCTCTCATGGCCACATGTCTGTCCTTGGCCGGGGGTGGCCAGGTGGTGCCAGGGGGTAGCCAGGGGTACACTATTTGGCAGGTCTTGTCCGTGAATGGCTGGTGCCATGTTTTACAGCGGAGCCCCGGCAGTATGCATGCGTGGCCATGGACCCAGTAATTCTCCAGCTGTTGTGGGAGCCGGGGGTTTTACTGGGCGCGGCTGCCAGCCCCTCGCCGATCGCAGGATCGGTGAGGGTTTGGCACTGATTTTGGCATCATAAAACGCCACAATTGCCACGCCGGTGTCGGCACTTAGCCTCCAAAACGGTGAATCCAACACATTAACTCTGCTACCGATGCTGCCCCCACCCTCAGCCCACCCTCACCCAATCCCCCACGCTCACCCAATCCCCACCCTGCTAGTGCATGAGTCACAGAAGGTTGGTTTACAAGTGCAACAGGTGATTAAGAAGGCAAATGGAATTTTGTCCTTCATTGCTAGAGGGATGGAGTTTAAGACTAGGGAGGTTATGTTGCAATTGTATAAGGTGCTGGTGCGGCCACACCTGGAGTATTGTGTTCAGTTTTGGTCTCCTTACTTGAGAAAGGACGTACTGGCGTTGGAGGGTGTGCAGAGGAGATTCACTAGGTTAATCCCAGAGCTGAAGGGGTTGGATTATGAGGAGAGGTTGAGTAGACTGGGACTGTACTCGTTGGAATATAGAAGGATGAGGGGGGATCTTATAGAAACATTTAAAATTATGAAGGGAATAGATAGGATAGATGCGGGCAGGTTGTTTCCACTGGCGGGTGACAGCAGAACTAGGGGGCATAGCCTCAAAATAAGGGGAAGTAGATTTAGGACTGAGTTTAGGAGGAACTTCTTCACCCAAAGGGTTGTGAATCTATGGAATTCCTTGCCCAGTGAAGCAGTTGAGGCTCCTTCATTACATGTTTTTAAGGTAAAGATAGATAGTTTTTTGAAGAATAAAGGGATTAAGGGTTATGGTGTTCGGGCCGGAAAGTGGAGCTGAGTCCACAAAAGATCAGCCATGATCTAATTGAATGGCGGAGCAGGCTCGAGGGGCCAGATGGCCTACTCCTGCTCCTAGTTCTTATGTTCTTATGTTCTCACCCAATCCCCCACCCTCACCCAATCCCCCACCCTCGCCCCACGCTCACCCAATCCCCCACCCTCACCCAATCCCCCACCCTCACCCCACCCTCACCCAATCCTCCACCCTCACCCCACCCTCACCCAATCCCCCACCCTCACCCAATCCTCCACCCTTACCCCACCCTCACCCAATCCCCCACCCTCACCCGACCCTCACCCAATCCCCCACCCTCACCCAATCCCCCACCCTCACCCCACCCTCACCCAATCCCCCACCCTCACCCAATCCTCCACCCTCACCCCACCCTCACCCAATCCCCCACCCTTACCCGACCCTCACCCAATCCCCCACCCTCACCCAATCCCCCACCCTCACCCCACGCTCACCCAATCCCCCACCCTCACCCAATCCCCCACCCTCACCCAATCCTCCACCCTCACCCCACCCTCACCCAATCCTCCACCCTCACCCAATCTTCCACCCTCACCCAATCTCCCACCCTCACCCAATCCCACACCCTCACCCAATCCCCCACCCTCACCCGACCCTCACCCAATCCTCCACGCTAACCCAATCCCCCACCCTCACCCCACCCAATCCCCCACCCTCACCCAATTCCCTACCCTCACCCCACCCTCACCCAATCCCCCACCCTCCCCCCACTCTGACCCAATCCCCCACCGTCACCCAATCCCCCATTCTCATCCAATCCCCCATTCTCATCCAATCCCTCACCCCACTCTCACCCAATCTCCACCCTCACCCCACACTCATCCAATCCACGCTCAGCCTATTCGCCACCCTCATCCTATTCTCCACCCTCACCCCATCCCCAACCCTCACCCGTCCCCACCCTCACCCCATACCCACCCCCACGCTATCCGCAACATCATCCATCCCCCACCCTCAACCTACCCCATCCCCCAACCTCTACAGACTCCATCTCCCACCCTCCTCCCATACCAAATCTCATTCCATCCCCAGCCTCAACCTAGCCCATCCCCCCACCCTCACCACAACCCCAACCTCACCCCATCCCCCGCCTTCACCCCATCCTTTACCCTCACCACATCCCCCACCCTCACCACAACCCCAACCTCACCCCATCCCCCGCCTTCACCCCATCCTTTACCCTCACCCCATCCCCCACCCTCACCCCAACCCCAACCTCACCCCATCCCCGCCTTCACCCCATCCTTTACCCTCACCCCATCCCCCACCCTCACCCCAACCCCAACCTCACCCCATCCCCCGCCTTCACCCCATCCTTTACCCTCACCCCATCCCCCACCCTCACCCCAACCCCAACCTCACCCCATCCCCCGCCTTCACCCCATCCTTTACCCTCATCCCATCTCCAACCCTCACCCCATCCCCAACATCACCCATCCCCTAACCTCAGCCTACCTCATCCCCAACCTCAATCTATCCCCAACCTCACCGAACTCCATTCCCCACCCTCAGCCCAACCCCATCCTCACCCCATTCCCCCACCCTCATCCCATCCCCAACATCACCCAGAGTTTACACCTGGCTCTTGTTGCACTGGGGTCACTGGGCAGTGATGAGCAGTGGGAGTTTACACCCGGCTTTGGTCGCACTGGCATCACTGGGCAGTGATGAACAGTGGGAGTTTACACCCGGCTCTGGTCGCACTGGCATCACTGGGTAGTGTTGAGCAGTGGGAGTTTACACCCGGCTTTGGTCGCACTGGCGTCACTGGGCAGTGATGAGCAGTGGGAGTTTACTCCCGGCTCTGGTCGCACTGGGGTCACTGGGCAGTGATGAACAGTGGGAGTTTACACCCGGCTTTGGTCGCACTGGCATCACTGGGCAGTGATGAACAGTGGGAGTTTACACCCGGCTTTGGTCGCACTGGCGTCACTGGGCAGTGATGAGCAGTGGGAGTTTACACCCGGCTCTGGTCGCACTGGGGTCACTGGGCAGTGATGAACAGTGGGAGTTTACACCCGGCTTTGGTCGCATTGGCATCACTGGGCAGTGATGAACAGTGGGAGTTTACACCCGGCTTTGGTCGCACTGGCATCACTGGGCAGTGATGAACAGTGGGAGTTTACACCCGGCTCTGGTCGCACTGGGGTCACTGGGCAGTGATGAACAGTGGGAGTTTACACCCGGCTCTGGTAGCACTGGGGTCACTGGGCAGTGATGAACAGTGGGAGTTTACACCCGGCTCTGGTCGCACTGGGGTCACTGGGCAGTGTTGAGCAGTGGGAGTCTGTGAACGGTTTTCCCATGTTCAAACTCAGGGTCAATGCAATGCATTATAAACCTTCTCTTCCACTGCAACGTGAACCGACCAACCACTAACCCTAATGTAGAGCCTCGCATTCGGTGTTCGGTGTGGCGTGGTTGGGGGTTCGGTGGCAAGCTTTGTGCCTCATCCGGACTCTGTATCAGCTCACCACCATAAACCTCTGTTTTCTGGGGTCAGTCGCATAAATTGGCACCAGGTCCCCAGACAATGTCCACAGATCAGGAACCTCAATATCTGATGTAAAAATGTGTCAGATTGATGAGGGAGGTGGGGGGGTGTGTGGTGTGAAATCATCTTGGACAAAGGACCTGCTCATTATGGAAATAATGATAAATTTGCTCGAAACATCCAGAACATTTCTATAATTATTATTGCCATAAGCTACAACACGGATGGTGCAGCATCATTTCAGTTGTCATAGCAACAAGGCAAAGTGAATGGCCTGTGGTGCAGAAGACATGAAAGATTCGAGATTGTTGCGAGGCAAAAACTCTCTGATTGAGAAAGTGCTATTGTTGCTCTAACAACCAACTTCAAAAAGATTTCGTACAAGTGCGATAGCTGCAAAAGAAGCATTAGAGCTGTGTCTAATTGGCCTGTCAGCAATCCCCATTTCAAGTGGAGAAGGACATTTATTAAAAGATCACACTGGTTATCAGTAGCAGTAAAACTGCATTCACAGCACAAGCAGGTCCAGAGACTGCTAGCTTTTTCATCACCAAGTTCAGCGAACGCAGACTCAGCCATTCAGAGAGTGAGTGCAAAATAACTGAACAGTTTTTTTATCGTATTATTTAAAAACAGTGTCTGAATGTGTAGCGAATAATCCGCAGTAATTACAGCCACATTCGGTTTGCATTTGCACACTATGCGTGCAACTGGTAAAATATAACTGCTATTTTGCATCCATACGCCACACAACCCTCATTTCCCATCCTGACTACTTTGCCGCGCTCCCACATCGTGTATCCCCAGGTTGGGTATGGAAGATATGCCCACCCCACCCCAGTGTCACAGAGGGCTGAGCTTCGCCCAGAGACACAGTGCGGGGCAGCCACTGAGTTCATACTGCTGCCAGTCAGTACCCTGGTCGTCTACTGCCACCCAGTGGGGAGAGACAGAACCGGCAGGGCAACAGCAACCAGTTTGTCAGGGCAACACCAGACTGGGTCTCTGTGAGTGATAAATAACAGCTTCACTGATTGAAAAGACACAGACACGGGAGGCATCCTAACCCATGAGATGACAAGAAGCATCATGGCAATGTAAACCAAGGCTTTATTTATTTAGAAACTAGTGCCTTTTAAAGAGTTTAACACGGCAGTCGTTGATCTGAGCACAGATGGTAATGAATCAGAAATATCTTCACAACGTTCTGTCAAATGAAACATAAGTATATGTAAATTTGTCTCCCGGGCAGGCGCTGTGAACTAATTTTGATGCCTTTGTTCAGTAAGGGTGATGGTACAGTTGAATGAATGGCAGCTTTTTATAGCAGACTGTCATAGGTTTACATCACAGAAGAGGCCCTTCGGCCCATCCTGCCTGTGTCAGTCTAAAACAACCTTCTAATCCCATTTTCCAGCACTTGGCCCATAGCCTTGCATGCCTTGGCATCATAAGTGCACATCTAAATACTTCTTAAATGCTATGAGGATCTCTGCCTCCACTACTCTTTCAGGCAGCGAGTTCCACACTCCCACCACCCTCTGGGTGAAAAGGTTTTCCCCCACACAGTGGTTGGCACTGGTGCTTCACAGCGCCAGGGACGTGGGTTCGATTCCCGGCTTGAGTCACTGTCTGTGTGGAATCTGCACGTTCTCACCGTGTCTGCGTGGGTTTCCCCCGGGTGCTCCAGTTTCCTCCCATAAGTTCCGAAGGACGTGCTGTTAGGTGAACTGGACATTCTGAATTCTCCCTCAGTGTACCCGAACAGGTGCCGGAGTGTGGCGGACAGGGGATTTGCACAGTAAGTTCATTGCAGTGTTAATTTAAGCCTACTTGTGACACTAATAAAGACACTAATAATTAAACCTCCAGCCCCTGACCTTAAATCTATGCCCCCTGGTCATTGCTCCACCACCAAGGGGAAAAGGTTTCTTCTTGTCTACCCTATCTATGCACCTCATAATTTTACACATCTCAACAATGTCCTCCCTCAATCTGCTCTGCTGCAAGGAAAACAATCCAAGTCTATCCAATCTCTCTTCTTGACTAAAACTCTCCAGCCCAGGCAACATCCTAGTTAATCTCTTCTGCACCCTTTCCAGTGATATCACATTGCTCCTATAATCTGAATTCCAGAACTGTACATAGCTGTGTAGCTGTGGCCGAATCATCATTTTATACAGTTCCAGCATAAACTCCCTGCTCTTAAATTCTAAGCCTTGGCTAATAAAGGCAAGTACCCCATATGGATTCTTAACCACTGTATTCACCTGCTCTGCTACCTTAAGTGACCGGTGTACATGCACACCAAGGTCCCTCGGATCCTTGGTGCTTCACAGGGTCCTGCCGTTTATCATGTATGCCCTTGTCTTGTTTGGTCTGCCCAAGTGCCTTACCTCGCTGCTTGGAGCACTCGCTGTGAACATATTCCACCCAATATCAATTACATTTACTCCTGCGACAAGTATGTTTCTTTTTATTACAGTAAGATCTATTTCTTTAATAAATTTCCCAAACATATGTGAAGAAGCCGCTCTCCACAAGCCCGATACCTGGAGAAACGCGCAAAATTCAGATTGTTAGCCTTATAGCAGAGCAGGTGAAGTGGAAAATTAATAAAGTCACTCAAAATTGTTCAGGGTTTTGATAGGGTAAATGAGGAGACATTATTTCTTTATTAACAAGATTTAAAATAATTGGCAAAAGGAGCAGAGGGAAGGGGGAAACAGTGGTTCGGACTGTTGCTTCACAACGCCAGGGACCGGGTTCGATTCCCGGCTTGGGTCACTGTCTGTGAGGAATCTGCATGTTCTACTGTATCTGCGTGGATTTCTTCCGGGTGCTCCGGTTTCCTCCCACAAGTCCCAAAAGACGTGCTGTTAGGTGAATTGGACATTCTGAATTCTCCCTCAGAGTACCCGAACAGGTGCCGGAATGTGGTGACTCGGGGATTTTCACAGTAACTCCATTGCAGTGTTAATGTCAGCCTACTTGTGACACTAATAAAGATTATTATTTTAAACAGAGTGTTGTTGATCTGGACACTGGAGGTAGATTTAATAAAACTTTAAAAATAAAACTGGATAAAAACTTTAAAAAGAGAAGTGTTCATTGTTGGGGAGAGTAAAACACGGGAATGGGGTAATTGGCAGAGCAGGTGAAGTGGAAAATTAATAAAGTCACTCAAAATTGTTCAGGGTTTTGATAGGATAAATGAGGAGACATTATTTCCACTGAGAGGTGGTTTATTAACAAGATTTAAAATAATTGGCAAAAGGAGCAGAGGGAAGGGGGAAACAGTGGTTCGGACTTCCTGTGAGGTTTCAGAATCCGTCAACGTATTTCAACGATTCACTTTGAGTCACTTTGAAGTCACTTTGAAACAGTGACTTCCGGTGGTGCGATACAAGGGGAGGATGTGCATGAGGTGGCTACCGCTGGAAAGCTGATCCTTTTGCCCTTTCTTCTGGCACCACAGGCCATTTACTTTTCAGGAACCCTTGTAATTTAGTGGAATAGGGTTTTTACCTCTCTGAGACGCCCAAAAGGAAGATGGATCCAAGCCGAAATACGTTGACGGATTCTGAAACCTCACAGGAAGTAAGATGGCGGGAGTGGATTCTTCCTCTCCGACCACTCCACTAATGGCCGAGAATCTCATCGGCATTTTGACGAGTGAACTAGAGAAACACCGTCAAGATTTGGTGGTAGATCTTAAAATATTGAAGAGGCTTTGGGCCCCATCCGTTTAGACATGGAAAGCAGAAATAAGACCATCAAAGTTCATGGAGCTACAATTAAGAGCCTGGAGGTGGCATTGATAGACCACAGTGACCGTATCACCCCTGGAGGCCAATCTTACTTTGGTGGTCAAAAGCAACAAGTCATGATAGGCCAAACTGAATGACCTGGAAAATACGTCCATGGGGCAGAACATTCGCATTGTGGGGTTGTCGGAGGGGATGGAGCGCCGCATCCCTACTGAATGTTTTTTCAACATGTTTTACAATATGGTGGATGAAGGTGTATTTATATCTCCCTCAGAATTGGACCAGGCCTGTCGCTCACTGTGACCAAAGCCTCAATCTGGAGATCCGCCTCATGTGGTGATTGTAAGGTTTTATAGCTATAAGGAAAGAGAACATTGTGATATCAAATGGGAAGGCCACTCCATTAGGCAGTACCAAGACATGAGTGTGGACCTGGCAAAACAAAGTGAAAGCCATCTTGTATGAAAATGGAGTTAGACTCGGAATGACTGGCCTTTGAGTGACTGTTGGGAAAAAAGATCTTTTACATGCCAGATGATGCGGACTCCTTTGTTCGAAAGCTCAAATTGTGCACAGTTTAATCCGTGTTTACTCTATTTTATGGCCCTGTGGAGGGGCACTTCATATTTTATGTATTTTCCTGTTTGGGGTTTGGGTGTGCTCACATCACCTCTGGCTAAATTTGAGGGATTTCTGCTCTTCGCTTTTGTTTCTTTACTCGTTTCATTGTTGTCATTGAGCACGCTAATTAAACACTAATGTAACGTTTTAAGCTGGATAAGGTTTCATTTTACAGTTGGGAGTCCCTGCTAACAAAGGAGTTAGTTAATGGAAGCAGGGATAGAGGGCTTTCTGCACCTCTTCACAATAGTATGAGAGAATGAGCTTAGAGTGTATATAAGGTTAGTGCTTTGTTAATTGCTGGATAAGGTATATTTTTTATGGTTTCAATGTGGCGTTGTTGAGGTGGGGGTGGAGGGGGTTTTAGTGTTAGGTTGCTGACGGTGTGTGTTGGTCTCCTTTGCCAAGTCTTCTGACTTGGCTTGGTGGACATCTTGGATGGATTTCTTTACTTTATCTTTTCAGCGTCCCTTGTTTGGTATTTCTCTTTCGGAATGGCTGACTCCGGATTAATGAATGATGGGAGACCTCCAATGGGGGTTTCTTCGGGGTTTGAATGGCCCTGTAAAACGGTCGAGGGCATTCGTCCATCTTAAGATCCAATGTATGTCGAGGACCAGACAGGTTGCATAGGGTTGGGTTGGACAGCTTTTAATGGCAGAGCCAAGGGGATGGCAATTTTAATTAATATGAGAGTTCAGTTCTCCGTCTCTCAGATTATAGCCGACCCCAATGGTCATGCTATGGGAGGCTCTTAAGGTCGTCATTCGGGGAGAAATTGTTTCTTCTACAGCGTATATGCTGAATTCTGCAATGTTAGGGCAGCAGAGGCTGGCGGATTCCACCTAGTGTTGGACCACCAACACCTGCTCAATCCTACTCAAGAGAGACTTAATAACAGGAAAAAATTACAGACGCAGTTTGAGCTAATCTCTACAAGCAAGGCTGTACTTCAGTTACAACGATTCTGGGGTAGGTTTATGAGCACGAGGAGAAGGTCAGTCGTCTTCTGGCTCACCAACTCAAACAGAAAGCAGCCTCGTGTGAGATCCATCGGATACACAATACGGGCAACAAACCTGTTTACACCCTTCTCCAGGTCAACGCAGCTTTTAGTTCTTTTATTGCGACCTGTATAAATCAGAGCCCCCTGCTGATCATTTGATCATGACTGACTTTTTGGATGATCTGCACATCCCAACGGTTGAGGTGGGTAAGAGCTGTGAGTTGGACTCCCTGTTACGCCCGGATGAGATTTAAAAACAGCTGATGTAACCTGGATGGCTTCCCGGTGGAGTTTTACAAATTCTCTGAAGAGCTCGTTATTGGATATGTGCAATGACTCACTGTCTCATTGCCTCCGCCCTCACTCAAGCCTCTATTTTCTTGCTCCTTAAGGGCAAACAAGGACCCAGCCGAGTGTAGCTCATCTCACTTTTAAACACGGACGTTAACCTACCGGCTAAGATCCTGGAACTCCCACTGGAGCCTTGCCTCCCTGGTATAATTTCAGAGGATCAAACAGGCTTTGTGAAGGGCTGACAATTGGCAGCCAATATACCTCACCTTTAAATGTATTCCTTCCCCCTCCTCACAACCGAACCTCAGGTATCGCTGGATGCTGAAAAAGCGTTTGGTAGGGCAGAATGGGAATATCTATTCGAGATTTCCGGGAAATTTGGATACGGCCATGAATTTAGCTCTTGCATTCACTTGTTATATAATGCCCCTATTGCCAGTGTTCACACAAACAATCTACACTTCCCCTTAAATAGGGACAGGAGACAGAACGCACTCTTTCCCCATTTTTGTTTGCCTTGGCAATAGAATCTCTCTCTATAGCGTTGAAGGCCTCTTGTCAATGGAAGGGTATTTGTCATGATGGGGTGGAGCATCAGCTATCACTTCATGCATATTACTACTTCTGCACATTATTGAAACAACTCCCTCCATAGATGGTCGAGTGAAAACATTTAATATCTTTGGCTCCTTCGCTGGTTCTGAATTAAATCTAGGAGTATTCTCCGGCGAACCCCCTCCTCCTGCTCTTCCCCCCTCCCCCCCCCCGCCCGCAAGGTGGCATGGTAGCATAGTGTTTAGCACTGTTACTTCACAGCTCTAGGGCCCCAGGTTCGATTCCCAGCTTGGCTACTGTCTGTGTGGAGTCTGCATGTTCTCCCCGTGTCTGCGTAGGTTTCCTCCGGGTGCTCCGGTTTCCTCCCACAAGTCCCGTGCTTGTTAGGTGAATTAGACATTCTGAATTCTCCCTCTGTGTACCCGAACAGGCGCCAGAATGTGGCGACTGGGGGCTTTTCACAGTAACTTCATTGCAGTGTAAATATAAGCCTAACAGTGACAATAATAAAGATCATTATTATTCTATACATATATGGAATGTTTGAATTATTTTAAACAGTGAACATATATACATCGAGCTGTTTGTTTGTGGAGAGTTCAGCTTGTCTGTTTTCTCTAAGTACAGAAATAGTCTTTGAGATATGAAGGTCTCTGATGCCTGCATTGACAGCTATGAGGTTGTGATTCAGTTTGATCAATTTGCTGAGATGGATGATCAATCAGAATCTCTCATCAGAAAGGGAAATATATCCTCATAATCATTGTCCTTGAAATCTCCTGCTCGATCATGCATCGGCTGTTCAACTTTGTGGTTTCAGCCAACAAGCATTGGTACAGAACGGCTATGTGATCTTAACAGAGATAATGTGAGCTTGTGGTCATGATTTGACTGTTAGATGCAAAACCCAATCTCCATGTTCAAGCTGTGGTTTCCTTGCGAGCATTCGCTTGTTGAAGTACGTTATTGCTTTACCTCGTCACTTTGTGATTTTTCTCTGCTGTGGCCCTGAGATTCTCTCTGGATAATGATGACAGTTTATGAATGGTCGGCAAAATTTTCACCCATTAATTACAACTCGCCAGTGTGTGTGTATGTCATGTGGCTCAATACGTGTCAAGTAGGATTTGAAAGGTCAGCTGCGGGATTCTCCGTTGTCGGGATCCTCCGCTTCACCAGCAAGCGCACCCAAACCCGCGGGTTTCCCGACGGAATGGACGGCTGCCGGAATGGAGGATCCCGATGTCGGCTGGGGCATGCCGTGCCGGAAAACGGGGCTGGCAGACCGGAGAATCCTGCCCCAGATGTTTGCCCCTCTGACATACTCAAGACTGCCCTTTATCACCCTGTTTAATTGTTTGATGCCATCATTCAATTGTGGATTTTATTGTGATGTCGGATGGTGATGAATTCCGGCCTCAGGTTATTGTCTATGTGGAGTTTGCTCTTTCTCCCCATGTCTGCATTGGATTTCCTCCCACAGTCCAAAGATGGGCAAGTTAGGTGGATTGTCTAGGATAAACAGAATTGCCCCTCAAGTGTCCAAAGATGTGTAGGTTCGATGAGGGTACAGTGATGGGGCGGGAGGGTAGGTAGGCCTAAGTAGGGTGAATGGAAGGCTGAAAGGCCTCCTTATTATTCACTGTAGGGATGCTGTGGTTTCTAACAAGCTTTTTTGATCAGCGATCTGTTGCCGACCACCAGGCTGCACCTTGGGATCATTGTTCCATCTCAATAACACGCAGATACCCTTCATGGGCATAATGCAATTCAAATTGCTGCAGCACCTTCAGTTCCATGTTCAAGTCTCATGTGTAATGCAGTCATCATCAACTGATGCAAATTCATCGAGAACACTGAATTTCAGGGCCAGTTCTTCTTCTATTTAGCGTGGCCATTTTCATGCATTGGCTGCTTTTTCCAGTACGCCTATGCCGTGGAGCAGATTATTACACAAAATAATCTCAGGAGGCGCAGGTATAGACAATTGTTCATTAGCGTGTTGGGAGAGCACAACCTCAGAGAAGGATCTCTGGAGCTGACTCTGCCCGGATGGTGTACAAAATGAAATGAAATGAAAATGGCTTATTGTCACAAGTAGGCTTCAAATGAAGTTACTGTGAAAAGCCCCTAGTCGCCACATTCCGGTGCCTGTTCGGGAAGGCTGGTACGGGAATTGAACCGTGCTGCTGGCCTGCCTTGTTCTGTTTTAAAAGCCAGCGATTTAGCCCAGTGTGCTAAACCAGCCCCATTTCAGAGGGGAAGAGAAAAGTAGACAGGATAAAATTGTTTCCGTTGGTGGACAAGTCTAGAACCAGGAGACATTGATTCAAGGTAAGTGGCAGAAGGTGCAGAGGGGTCATAAGGAAGACCTTTTTTACGCAGAGGGAAGGTGGGAGTCTGGAATTCGCTGCTCGAGTTGGTGGTGGAGGAAGAGACCCTAAACACTTTAAGAAATAACGTGGATCTGCACCTTAAGGGTTCTAAGCACCAAGGCAATGGACCGGGTGCTGGGAGGTTTAGTAAGAACACCTGGGCATACTCAGGCTGGTATGGACAAGATGGGCCGAATGTCCTCCTTCTGTGCTCTAACTTCTCTATGGTTCTATGGATGAGAAATCTAATAATAATTATACATTGTAGTTCACGTGGGCAAGCATTATCTACATTTGAACATTGTCTGGTTCAGACTTTACATTAAACTGGTTTCAAGTATTCACAAGGCAGAATCCATATTTTTCGCACTATGACAGAATCCATGGATTCCTGACAGTGCAAAAGGTCATTGGCCTATTGTGCATGCACCGTCCGTCCAAAAGAGCACTCAACCCAGATCCACTCCCCTGCCAACCCGCCCTATCCTTGTAACCTAATCTGTACATCTTTGGACATAAAGGGGCAATTTAACATGGTCAAGGGCAGCACAGTGGCACAGTAGTTAGCACTACTGCCTCACAGCGTTGAGGGCCCGGGTTCAATCAGGTTGATAGGGTTGTTAAAAAAATAGTGCAGAAGGATGTTACAAGTTATAGAGGGACATAGATAAGCTGCAGAGCTGGGCTGACAGGTGGCAAATGGAGTTTAATGCAGAAAAGTGTGAGGTGATTCATTTTGGAAGGAATAACAGGAAGAGAGAGTACTGGGCTAATGGTAAGATTCTTGGTAGTGTGGATGAGCAGAGAGATCTCGGTGTCCATGTCCATAGATCCCTGAAAGTTGCCACCCAGGTTGAGAGGGTTGTTAAGAAGGCGTCCGGTGTGTTAGCTTTTATTGGTAGAGGAATTGAGTTTCGGAGCCATGAGGTCATGTTGCAGTTGTACAAAACTCTGGTGCGGCCGCATTTGGAGTATTGCATGCAGTTCTGGTCGCCGCTTTCTAGGAAGGATGAGGAAGCATTGGAAATGGTGCAGAGGAGATTTACCAGGATGTTGCCTGGTATGGAGGGAAGATCTTATGAGGGAAGACTGAGGGACTTGAGGCTGTTTTCGTTAGAGAGAAGAAGGTGAAGAGGTGACTTAATTGAGGCATACAAGATGATCAGAGGATTAGATAGGGTGGACAGTGAGAGCCTTTTTTCTCGGATGGTGATGGCTAGCACGAGGGGCCACAGCTTTAAATTGAGGGGAGTTAGATATAGGACAGACGTCAGAGGTGGGTTCTTTACTCAGAGTGTAGTAAGGGCGTGGCATGCCCTGCCTGCAACAATAATGGACTTGCCAACATTAAGGGCATTTAAATGGTCATTGGATAAACATATGGATGATAAGGGAATAGTGTAGATGGGCTTTAGAGTGGTTTCACAGGTCGGCGCAACATCGAGGGCCGAAGGGCTTGTACTGCGCTAGATAGATAGATAGAACAGTACAGCACAGAACAGGCCCTTCGGCCCTCAATGTTGTGATCACCCTACTCAAGTCAACCTATCCACGTAACCCAACAACCCCCCCCCCCCCCCCACCCCCCCATTAACCTTATTATTTAGGACACTAAAGGCAATTTAGCATAGCCAATCAACCTAACCCGCACATCTTTGGACTGTGGGAGGAAACCGGAGCACCCGGAGGAAACCCACGCACACAAGGGGAGGACGTGCAGACTCCACACAGACAGTGACCCAGCCGGGAATCGAACCTGGGGCCCTGGAGCTGTGAAGCATTTATGCTAACCACCATGCTACCGTGCTGCCCTGTAATGTTCTATGTTCTATGTTCAATCCCGACCCCGCGTCATTATCCGTGTGGAGTTTGCACATTCTCCCTGTGTCTATGTGGGTCTCACCCCCACAACTCAAAGACTTGCAGGGTAAGTGGATTGGCCACGATAAGTTGCACCTTAACTGGAAAAATATAAAAATAAAAATAAATTTGCATGGTCAATCCACTCAACCTGCACAACCTTTGAACATTAAGGGGTAATTTTAGCATGGCCAATCCACCTAACCTGCAAAACGGTTGGACATTAAGGAGCAACTTAGTATGGCCAATTCACATAACCTGCACTGCTTTGGACTGTGGGAGGAAACTATTTTTTTAATAAACTTAAGGTAAATTGTCTGTTAATTGGAAAAAAATAAGTAAAAATGTATAAACTTCACATGGACAGTGACCCGGGGTTGGGATTGAACCCGGGTCCTTGGTGCCATGAGGCAGCGGTGCTCACCACTGCACCATCTGGACTGTGGGAGGAAACCTGAGCACCGGAGGAAATCCATGCAGACATCGGGAGAAAATGTAAACTCCACACAGTCAAGCAAGGCCAGAATTGAACCCAGGTCACTATAGCTGTGAGGCAGCTGTGCTAACCACTGTGTTGCCCAGATCCTTCTATTGCTCCTCTCTAATCTCTTCCCTTATTGCTAATCGGCTCGGCACTATTAGCTGTATCAGCACTTTAGCTGCAGAGGGTAAAAGACAAGTTACTGATATGGGCCATGCAGGTGTCTGTGTTCTTTGCCACATACATAGGAACATATATCGAAAATAGAAGGAGGAGGCCATTTGGCCCTTCGAGCCTGCTCCACTATTCATTACGATCATGGCTGATCATCAAGTTCAATACCCTGATCCCACCTTCCTCCCATATCCCTTGATCCCTTTAGCCCTAAGAACTATATCTAATTCCCTCTTAAAATTACACAACTTCGGGGGCAGTATTGTGGTGCAGTGGTTAGCACAGCTGTCTCACGGCACCGAGGTCCCAGGTTCAATCCTGGCTCTCAGTTACTGTCCGTGTGGAGTTTGCACATTCTCCCCGTGTTTGCAACCCAAAGATGTGGAGGGTAGGTGGATTGGCCATGCTAAATTGCCCCTTAACTGGAAAAAATTTATTGCGTACTCTAAATTTTAAAAAACATTACATAACACTTTGGCCTCAAGTACTTTCTGTGGTAGCAAACTCCACAGATTTGCCACTTCCTGGGTTAAGAAATTTCTCCTCACCTCAGCCCTAAAACTATGAACCCTAATTCTGGACTCCTCCACCATCAGGAACATTCTTTCTGAATCTACCCTGTCTAATCTTGCTAGAACTTTGTACATTTCTATGAGATCCTCCTCACCCTTCGAAACTCCAATGAATATAATCCTAATGGATTTAGTCTCACCTCATGACAGTCCTCCATCCCAGGAACCAGCCTGGTAAACCTTCGCTGCACTCTCTCCATAGCAGGAACATCCTTCCTCAGATAAGGACACCACAAATGCACACAATACCTCAGTGTGGCCTCACCAGTGCCCTATACAATTGCAGTAAAACATCTCTATTACTATACTCAAACCCTCTCCCTATGAAGGCCAAAGTACCATTTGCCTATTTTATTGCCTGCTGTACCTGCGCTTACTTTCAGCCACTGATGCACGAGGACATCAAGGTCTCGCTGAGTATCCACCTCTCTCAATTTACATCCATTCAAATAATAATCTGCCTTCCTATTTTTGCTACTAAAGGTGATAACCTCACATTTAGCATCTTTCTGGGTGATGTCATTATCCAGAACGTGGAATTTTTCTTAACCTTTCTAAAACACTATGCAAGTCCAAAAAATGTCTCCAAGATCCCTCAATAGACTATAATTATTGTTTGCTCTAATAAATAGTTGTAATGAAACTGCATTCATTAGTTCCCTCTTACACTGATCGCCGATTCTCCATTCAAATCCTTTCGTGTAACAAGATTCACAGCCACGTATGAGATGACTGCGATCACATAGTCTTTGATGTTGTAAGTTGCTTCTCTATTGCTAGCGTTGTCTGCGATGGTGGTACAGTTAAGCATGTCAGCTACTTAATCAAAATACTGAAGACGGCTATCTGGCCACTTGTAACGTCTGATGACCTGATCCTGAAGTAGCTAACAATGTATTCAGTGCTTGGAGATCAATGTGGACAGTGAACTTTCTACTGTAGATACACGTGCCAATGTTCACAAGAGTCCCCGCTCTCCAGTAGAGTACATGCTAGTTTCTGACAGCGAGCATGATACGTTAGGTTAGGTGGATTGGCCATGCTAAATTGCCCGTAGTGTCCTAAAAAAAGTAAGGTTAAGGGGGGGGTTGTTGGGTTACGGGTATAGGGTGGATACGTGGGTTTGAGTAGGGTGATCATGGCTCGGCACAACATCGAGGGCCGAAGGGCCTGTTCTGTGCTGTACTGTTCTATGTTCTATGTTAGCAATTGGTCATTCCTTTCCTTCAATCACATTTCCTGATGAATCTGTTGTGACATTTCTGCATGTGGATTGACATGCGAGGACCTGTGGACATGCTACCTTGAATCTTATTGAATGGTGGGGCAGAGTCAATGGGCTGAAAGGCCCACACCTTCTCTTATTTCTTCTGATTTTATTCACCTTTCACTTGTCAAACACTTCTCAGTGTGTGATTGCGCATTTTCATTGTGCATCTTTGCAAAGTAGCTTCCAAAGAGGCATCGCAATCTTGGTGAATTTAATAATGAATTTGTGATAAAAGTTGGTAAACTGAGGAACTTTCATGTTGGACAGGATAAGAAGTACAAGAGTGGCTTTTACAGTCTCAACTGTAGGCTTTACTCCAGCTGCTGTCGCATTGTCCCCAAGAAAATCAATCTTGAATGCTGCAATGTGCATTTGTCCCTGTTGAATCGAGTGAGCAACCTCCACTAGACACTGAGGAAGAAAATGCCAAAGTCTAATTACCCTCAGAGAAAGAATTCTTCCTCAAGTGTCATAAACGGGAGCCACCCTAATTTTAAAATGTGCCTCCTAGTTCTAGATTCCCCCCTGGAGGAGAAATATCATCCGAGTACCTACTTTGTCAAGTCCCCTCAGACTTTAATATGTTTGGAGAAGGTTACAGAGTTAGAGACAAGCAAAGCCATGGAGGGATCCATGGAGGGAGCCATGGAGGGGCAGCACGGTAGCCTTGTGGATAGCACAATTGCTTCACAGCTCCAGGGTCCCAGGTTCGATTCCGGCTTGGGTCACTGTCTGTGTGGAGTCTGCACATCCTCCCCGTGTGTGCGTGGGTTTCCTCCGGGTGCTCCGGCTTCCTCCCACAGTCCAAAGATGTGCAGGTTAGGTGGATTGGCCATGATAAATTGCCCTTAGTGTCCAAAATTGCCCTTAGTGTTGGGTGGGGCTACGGGGATAGGGTGGAGGTGTTGACCTTGGGTAGGGTGCTCTTTCCAAGAACCGGTGCAGATTCGGTGGGCCGAATGGCTTCCTTCTGCACTGTAAATTCTATGATATCTATGATTCAAAAACAAGAGTGAGAACTTTACCAGGAGGCAATGTAGGTCAGCGATCATAGGCGTGAAAGGTGCAAGTGAGGATACAGATGTATATGAGAACACCAGACAGAGGAGCAGGAGTAAATCATAAGTCTCCTCGAGTCCGCTCTGCCATGCAATACGATCATGGGCTTCAACTCCATTTCCCCACCTGCCCCCAATATCCCTTAACACTCAGAGACAAAAAAAATGTCAATCCAGCCTTCAATATATTCAACAAAGCATGCACAACCATCTGGGATGGAGAATTCCAAAGATTCACAACCCTATGAGTGAAGCAATTTCTTCTCATTTCAGTCCTAAATGGTCAGCCCCTTACCCTGAGGCTGCACCCCTGCCTGATGTTTTAGATTCCCCAATCATGGAAACAATCTCTCAGCGTTCACCGGATCAAACCCCTTCAGAACCTTGTGTTTCAATGAGATTGTCTCTCATCTTTCTAAACGCCAGAGAATATAAACCCAATTCACTCAGTTCCGCGTGATAGGACAACTCCCTCACCCCAGTGAGCCTTCACTGTACCATCTGCAATGCAAGTACATCCTTCCTTAAATATGGAGATCAAACCGGTACACAGTATTCCAGGCGTGGTCTCAAAGTCCTATACAATGGCAACAAGACTTCCTCATTCCTTGCAATAAAGGCCAACATGTGATCTGCCTTCCGAAGTGCTTCATGTACCTGTGGCTAACTTTAAGTTATTTGTGCACTCGAGTCTCTCTGAACATCAACATTTACAAATTTCATGCCTTTTAAAAAATATTCAGCATTTTCTACTCTTATCATCAAAGTGAATAACTTCACATTTCCCAACATTATACTCCATCTGCCACCATGTTGCCCTCTCACTGAACCTGTCTATATCTCGTTGCAGTCTCTTTGTGTCCTCCGCACAGCTTACCTTATCACCTAGCTTGGCATCATCAGCAGACTTGGATACATTACTTTCTATCCCTTCATCTAAGTCAATAATATGCACTGTAAATAGCTGAGGCCCCAGCACTGATCCTTGCGCACTCCACTAGTTAGCCTGCCAACTTGGGTGTGTCCCATTTATGCCGACGGTTTGCTTCCAGTCTGTTAACCAATCCTTTATCCATGCTAATATATTAATAATAATAATCTTTATTGTCACAAGTAGGCTTACATTAACACTGCAATGAAGTTACTGTGACCTGAATTCCTTGAACCCTTATTGTACCTTTTGTGTTAATGCCTTTTTGTAATCTATGTAAGCTACATCTATTGGTTCCCTTTATCTATCCTACTAGCTACATCCTCAAAAAACGAATAAATTTGTCATACAGGATTTGACTTCTGTGAAACTATGTTGACTTGTTCTAATCTGTAATAAAATTAAATGTGGCATTTGAGCCGTGGGTGTTGTCCTTGGAGGACTTGGGATTTTTGTTGGGGAACCAATGTTGTGCGTGGAGAGCCTGGCCAGTGTAAAGTGAGAGCAGATATCTCCTTATAACATCACAGAAAGAAGTCTTACAACACCAGGTTAAAGTCCAACAGGTTTTTTTCAAACACGAGCTTTCGGAGCACTGCTCCTTCCTCAGGTGTGAGGAAGGAGCTGTGCTCCGAAAGCTCGTGTTTGAATCAAACCTGTTGGACTTTAACCTGGTGTTGTAAGACTTCTTACCGCGCTCACCCCAGTCCAACGCCGGCATCTCCACATCATAACATCACAGAAACAGCTGTGCTCTTTATAGGGAGGTGACTGGCCAACGAGATATTTCTTACAAGCGTTTCCTTAAGTAGTCCAAGCCCAGCGAAGGGGATTGATATGGACAGAGAGAGAAGCAATTCCAGATTTATTTGGTTGTAGTGTTTGAATATGAGGTGTCACAATTATACAGCTCTAATGACATCACACAAGGTGATGGGGTTCCAACCACTCACGGGAACCATTGCTGTTTTTAAATAAAGGCAGTTGGCCGTGCATGCGGGAGGCCGCGCTCGCGGCAGCCGTTATTTTAAAAAATAACGGCAGTTAAGAGCAGTTGGGGCTGTTGACAGCAGTCAGTTGAACAAAGGCAGCCGGAGAGGAAGGCAGCCGACGACCGGAACAGAAAAAAAAAGCCAAAGGCATGCGGAGGCTGAGCGAACGGCTCCACAAAGCAAATAAAGTGCCAGAGGCTATAAAGAACAAGGCCATGAAGAAATAAATAAAGAGCAGGAGGAAGAAAGAAAAACCAAGCAACCCAGAAAAGATATCGGAAGACCTAAGACTAAAAAATAATGATTGACAAGGAAGACCCAAGTTCTTACTACTGGTCCAAAACATTGAAAGAAAAAGATCGGTTATATCCTTTTTAGAAAAAATAGTTTAAATCTTTTTATTTTGAAAATAAACTTTATTTAAGTTAATAACTTGAAAGAATTGCTATTAATTCCAATTGTAAAGTTTACTTATTCTACTTAAAAAACCTGACCCGTGTGTAGAGATATTAAGTGATAGGTAAATGAAATTTTCTAGGCAGACATGGGTTATACCGGTGATTAACTTGAAACAATAGTTTGATCCGAATAGCAGCCAGTTAAGTCTGTCTAGGAGTCAGGGACACATGAGTCCCTGTGCACCACATAGATTTTCGTGACCCTTTTTGGTGTAGGGGAGATTTCTTAGTGATTTCTCTAGGGGCAGCAGGGTAGCATGGTGGTTAGCATAAATGCTTCACAGCTCCAGGGTCCCAGGTTCGATTCCCGGCTGGGTCACTGTCTGTGTGGAGTCTGCACGTCCTCCCCCTGTGTGCGTGGGTTTCCTCCGGGTGCTCCGGTTTCCTCCCACAGTCCAAAGATGTGCGGGTTAGGTGGATTGGCCATGCTAAATTGCCCGTAGTGTCCTAATAAAGTAAGGTTAAGGGGGGGGGGTGTTGTTGGGTTACGGGTATAGGGTGGATACGTGGGTTTGAGCGGGGTGATCATGGCTCGGCACAACATTGAGGGCCGAAGGGCCTGTTCTGTGCTGTACTGTTCTATGTTCTATGTTCTCGATCCTTTGTGGTTTAGGGGGAGAATTCTTGGTGTAATTAACTTCAAATCATTCTATGATTTTGTAAATTGCTATAATGGTGATGTCGAGAGGTGTGATTGTCAGGCCAATGTGTTGATACACTGTTATTCCTTCATCATCCTGGATCGAAAACCTGGAATTAATGACCACATGGAAAGCAGCAAGTTCAGTAGGTTCACGACCAGCTTCATAGGATGAAAGAACAGTGCAGCACAGGAACCGGCCCTCCAAGCCTGCGACACTCATGATGCCTGGCTAAACTAAAACCTTCTACACTTCCGGGGTCCTTATCCCTCTATTCCCATCCTATTCATGTATTTGTCAAGATGCCACTTAGATGGCGCTGTCATACCTGCTTCCACCACCTCTTCCAGCAGAGATGTCCAGCCACTCACCACCATCTGTGTAAATAATTTCCCTCGCACATCTCCTCTAAACTTTGCCCCTCGCACCTTAACCTATGTCCCCTTGTAATTGACTTTTCCATCCTGGGAAAAAGCTCTGACTATATCCACTCTGTCTACATCCACATTATATCCACTCTGTCTACGCCACTCATAATTTTGTAAACCTCTATCAGGTCACCCCTAAACTACCAAGGTTCCAGTGCAAACAATCAGAGCTTATTCAACCTCGCCTTATAGCTAATACCCTCCAGACCAGGCAACATCCTGGTAAACCTCTTCTGTACACTCTTCAAAGTACCCACATCCTTCTGGTTCAATCATAGAATCCCTATACTGCAGGAGGCCATTTGGCCCATCGAGCCTACACTAACCTTACGAAAGGGCACCCCACAGAGGTCCACTCCCCACCCCATCCCTGTAACCCCATCTAATGTGTTCATTTTTGGAGTTATCTTTTGAGGGATATTCAGGAAGGGCAATACCAGCCTTGCCTCACCTCCCAAGAACAGGTCAAACATCTACTGTTAATATTACCAAAAAAAACGCATTTATTGAGGTTTTGCACCCGAGTTTATATACAAGTCGCACATGTATCACAATCATCATTCTGGTAGTTAGCAGGGTTTGGTCAAGCAGATTGATCGCACGCCATCCACTGTGGAACGGTGTCAGTAGTATTCACTTATCCAGCATGTTGTCGAGCTGTGCCTGCATAGAAGCCAACTGGAAAAGAAGAAAGGATAGGGGTGTTATTATGATTCTAGTCTTGATGGATATCGAGTACGCTTGGGTGCCAGTGAGATAAGCGATTAAAGCAAAATCAAACTGACAGCAGCTGACTTAACAACGGTGACACCCAACATATAACCTCCCACCATGAAGCCCGCTGCATAAAACCTGCGATCTTCTAGGGGATGGATGTAATTACTGCTCAGGGAACAGCTACAACTGTGGATAATGAGTGGACCAAGCAAAGAGAATTGAACGCCATCTCCGTATGGCGGTGTGGGTGGGGTGGGATGGTTGGGTGGGAAGGAGGGAAGTGAGTGGCTTGGGGAAAGTACGTGGTGAGAGCGAGCTGGGAGGGGGGAGTGAGCAGGGGGGGGGGGAGAGCGAAGAGCGAGTGGTGGGGGAGTAAGAACATCCAGCAAGGTGGGGGGGGGGGGGGAGAAAGAGTGCGGGGAGAGAAGTGAGGGAGGGGGGAGAGGAATCGGGAGGGGAAAGAGTGAGTGGGGAGGGGGATGTGTGAGCGGGGAGGGGAAAGAGTGAGCGGAGAGGGGGCAGAGTGAGCTGGGAGGGGGCAGAGTGAGCGGGGAGGGGAAAGAGTGAGTGGGGAGGGGGCAGAGTGAGCGGGGAGAGGAAAGAGTGAGCGGGGAGAGGAAAGAGTGAGCGGATAGGGGAAAGTGTGAGCGGGGAGAGGAAAGAGTGAGCGGATAGGGGAAAGTGTGAGCGGGGAGGGGAAAGAGTGAGCGGGGAGGGGCAGAGTGAGCGGGGAGGGGCAGAGTGAGCGGGAGGGGCAGGGTGAGCGGGGAGGGGGCAGGGTGAGCGGGGAGGGGGCAGGGTGAGCGGGGAGGGGGCAGGGTGAGCGGGGAGGGGGCAGGGTGAGCGGGGAGGGGGCAGGGTGAGCGGGGGGGGGGCAGGGTGAGCGGGGAGGGGGCAGAGTGAGCGGGGAGGGGGAGTGAGCGGGGAGGGGGCAGAGTGAGCGGGGAGGGGGCAGAGTGAGCGGGGGGGGGACAGAGTGAGCGGGGAGGGAAAGAGTGAGCGGAGAGGGGGCAGAGTGAGCGGGGAGGGGGCAGAGTGAGCGGGGAGGGGAAAGAGTGAGCGGGGAGGGGGCAGAGTGAGCGGGGAGGGGGCAGAGTGAGCGGGGAGAGGAAAGAGTGAGCGGGGAGAGGAAAGAGTGAGCGGATAGGGGAAAGTGTGAGCGGGGAGGGGGCAGAGTGAGCGAGGAGAGGAAAAG